>NC_073379.1:90404052-90489100 GCF_028641065.1 Leucoraja erinaceus | reverse complement strand
TCTGGTGCCACGGTGGAAAGCATCTTGTCCGGGAGCATTACCACCTGGTTCGGGAATTGCTCTGCCAAGGACAAGAAGGCTCTGCAGAGAGTAGTGCGTTCGGCCGAACGCACTATGGGAACTTCACTCACCCCCCTGCAGGAACTATACAACAGGAGGTGCAACTCCAGAGCAAACAAAATCATGAGAGACCTCTCCCACCCCTGCAACAGACTGTTCCAGCCGCTACGGTCAGGCAAACGCCTCCGTTGCCATGCAGTGAGAACGGAGAGGTTGAGAAGGAGTTTCTTCCCAGAGGCAATTCGGACTGTAAACGCCTTTCTCACCAGGGACTAACTGTACAGAACGTTTTTCCTTCTATTATTTATTATGTAAAATAATATGTGTGTTATGATTGTGTTTATAATTTGTTTGGTTGTTTTGTTGTTCCGCGAGCATTGCCACTTTCATTTCACTGCACATCTCGTATGTGTATGTGACAAATAAACTTGACTTGACTTGACTTGACTTGAAGTTTGGTTTTTGGGACTCAATGATACTATTTATTTTGCTGAAAAGCAGAATTGTGCTACCAGAGTAAGGGCAATTTATTTTTCAAATTCGGAGTGATACAGCACAGTAATTGGCCCCTCATCCCACCAAGCACATGCTGACCATCTATCTATCTATCTATCTATCTATCTATCTATCTATCTGTCTGTCTGTCTGTCTGTCTGTCTGTCTGTCTGTCTGTCTGTCTGATCTTGACCACTTCCTGTCTGCCCTATATATTGATTTTAGAAAAAATGCTACCCTGCATGGCTGTGAATGTTGGCCATTTTACTCACAGTCCTCCTCCGCTGAGCCAGCCCTGAGGATTTTTCCCATCAATAAAAAATAAAAAAGTTATGAGGGTTTTAAAAACCTTGAGATCAGCTGATTGGACCTCTCAACTGTCAATCACCACAATGAAGGCAACTCCTCTTCGGGGGGGGGGGGGGGGGGGGGGGGGGGGGGGGGGGGGGGGGGCGGCAGGACTATCACACTGTAAGTCTGCAATGTTCTTGCAATAAATGATTTGTTAGCACTTAATGACAATGCCATGAGTTGTTTGGCCTGCTGTGCTGCCTGTGCTTGAAAGTGCAATGCTTAATTGGAAAAGAAATGAAATGAAATGACAATGTCATGATTTGTTTAGCATGCTGCCCTGCCTGTGCTTGAAACTGCAATGCTTTATTAGGTCCAACTGTGTTTGGAAGGAATAAATGCTTTATTAGGTCCAACTGTGTTTGGAAGGAATAAATGCTTTATTAGGTCCGACTGTGTTTAATCCAAAAGTCCCACTCATTTTGTGACTTCCGCTTAGTGGACAAGCCTCACTGATTGCGTAATTTCAGGTGAGTGCGAAGGTCGTGCTCATTGAGTAGTTTCCGGTAAGTGCAGAGGTCACGCTGATTGTATAATTTCCGGTAAGTGCAGAGGTCACGGTGATTGCGGAAGTGCTGCTGACTGCGGAAGCCCCACAATGGGGAGGCCGCGCTCAGCCATGTGAGTAGATTCAAGAAAGTGTACTGTCATATATATGGTGTGTGAGTCAGTGTGTGTGCGTGTGAATGTGTGTGTGTGTGTGAGTATGTATTTGAGAGTGAGTGTGTGTGTGTGTGTATGAGAGTCGGTGTGTGCATGCGTGTATGTGCGTGTGAGTGTGTGAGTGTGTATGTGTGTGTGTGTTTGTGAGAGTCTGTGTGTGAGTCCGTGAGTGTGAGTGTATGTGTGTGTGTGTGCGTGAGTGCATGTGTATGCGTGCTTGAGTGCATGTGTGTGTGCATGCACGAGTGTATGTGTGTAGTGTATTTGTGTGTATGGGAGTCTGTGTGTGAGTCTGTGTGTGTGAGTGTATGTGTGTGTGTGAGTGTATGTGTGTGCCTGTGTGAGTGTGTGTGTGTATGATTGTGTGTGTGTGTGTGTGTGTGTGTGTGTGTGTGTGTGTGTGTGTGTGTGAGTGTGTGTAGTGTGTGAGTGTGTGTGAGTGAGTGTATGTGTGTGAGTGTATGTGTGTGTGTGTGCTGGAGGGTGTGTGTGTGTGTGTATGAGTGTGTGTGTGTGAGTGAGTGAGTGTGTGTGTGTACGTGTGAATGTGAGTGTGTGTGAGCGAGTGTATGTGTGTGAGTGTGTGTGTGTGTGAGCTGGAGGGTGTGTGTGTGAGTGTGTGTGTGTGAGTGATTGAGTGAGTGTGTGTGTGTGTACGTGTGAGTGTGTGTCAAGTCAAGTTTATTCGTCACATATACATACGAGATGTGCAGTGAAATGAAAACTGGCAATGCCCGCGGACTTTGTGCAAAAAACAAACAAACAAACAACAGACAGAATGGAACAGAATCACATATTCTTTTACATATTACATATTCTGGGAGGAAGGAAAATGGAAATAAAACAGTAATTAAAAGAAAAAACAGTAGAATGCTACAGTAAAGTTAGTCCCTGGTGAGGTAGGAGTTTACAGTCCTAATGGCCTCTGCGAAGAAACTCCTTCTCAACCTCTCCGTCCTCACAGCATGGCAATGGAGGCTACACAAAAAAAAGCTGGAGAAACTCAGCGGGTGCAGCAGCATCTATGGAGCGAAGGAAATAGGCAACGTTTCGGGCCAAAACCCTTCTTCAGACTGATCGGGGGCGGGGGGGGGTGGGGACAAGAAAGGGAAAAGGAGGAGTAGCCAGAAGGCTGGGGGATGCGTTTGCCTGACCGTAGCAACTGGAACAGTCCGTTGCAGGGGTGGAAGGGGTCTCCCATGATCTTATTGGCTCTTGAGTTGCACCTTCTGATGTATAGTTCCTGCAGGGGGCGAGTGAAGTTCCCATAGTGCGTTTCGGCCGAACGCACTACTCTCTGCAGAGCCTTCTTGTCCTGGGCAGAGCAGTTCCCAAACCAAATTGTGATATTTCCAGACAAGATGCTTTCCACAGCCGCTGAGTAGAAGCACTGGAGGATCCTCAGAGACACTCTGAATTTCCTCAATTGCCTGAGGTGGTAAAGGCGCTGCCTTGCCTTACTCACGAGTGCTGCAGCGTGTGATGTCCATGTCATAACCTCAGAGATGTGGACTCCCAGGTATTTAAAGCAGCTCACCCTATCCACAGTATCCCCATTTATCCTCAATGGTGTGTATGTCCTTGGATAATATGCCCTCCTAAAGTCCACGATCATCTCCTTAGTTTTTTTGATGTTCAAGAGGAGGCTGTTGTTCTGACACCAGAGTGCCAGATCAGCCATCTCTTCCCGGTAGGCCTTCTCATCGTTGTCTGAGATCAGGTCCACAACCACAGTGTCATCAACAAACTTGATTATTGAGTTGGAGCTGAACCTAGCCACACAGTCATGTGTGTACAGGTAGTACAATAGGGGGCTGAGGACGCAACCCTGGGGCGATCCTGTGCTCACGGTGAGGGACTTTGATGTATTTCCCCCCATCTTGCCTACCTGGGGCCTGGTGGTGAGAATGTCCAGGACCCAGGCACACAGGCGGGTGTTGAGCCCTAATTCCAGTAGCTTCCCGGCCAGTCTGGTGGGGACTATCGTGTTGAAGGCTGAACTGAAGTCTATGAACAGCATCCTCACATAGCCCCCCTTCTGGCTGTCAAGATGAGAGAGAGCGGTGTGCAGAACCTGGGAGACCGCATCGTTTGTGTGTGAGTGAGTGAGTGAGTGTATGTGTGTGAGTGTATGTATGTGAGGTGGAGGGTGTGTGTATGAGTGTGTGCGAGTCTGTGTGTGTGTGTGTGTAATGGAATTGGTGGAGAGGTGGAATATTGCATTGGGGGACCAGCCCTCCCGTGTGAGCTGGGACCCAATGGGTCCCACTTAGTCAAGTACATAACTAAAACTCTGATCTTGTGCTCTTCCGTTTTGCATGGTTTTTCTATTTGTGCAAAAACAGTACTTGATAGCGCTACGTTTTTCGCCAGCTTACACACAGTTCTCCTATGCTGTGAGTGCAAAATGTTTCATTCCAATCAATGGCATATTGTAAAATTTATTAAGGTTTAAAATCCGTAAAAAACGTGCACACGCAGATTGCTGTCAGTCGCCGCCACGCAGATTAGTCTGTCAGGAAGGGGCATCGCAGTATTTCAGACAGGCTGGGGAGGCATTTTTAGGTACCGGTACAATGATGGATCTTTTGAAGCAGGCAGGGTCCACGGACTTGTCCAGGGAGAGATTGAATACTTTCGTGATCACCGGAGCTAGCTGCGAAGCACAGGACTTAAGTACTCGCCCCGAGATGCCATCGGGGCCTGCAGCTTTCCTCGTGTTCATCCGTGTAAGAGACCTCCTCATGCCAATTCAAGATGGTGGATGTGCAGGAGTGGGCGCCGTCTGTGTATGGCAGCCTGCCCGCAGTCCGTCTCTTCACCTTTTTTTATTTTAAGTCCTGTTAAAAAATGTTAGTTAGTTAGTTGGAGGTCTTTTATGTGGGGGGTGAGGGGGGGAAGGGGGAAACTTTAATTTATAGTCCCCTGCCTGGTCGGAGAGGCAGCATCCCTCCAAGCTGCTTCTTCGCCCCGTCCTCGCGGCCAACCATCGAGAATGGAGCGGCGTTTCCTGTCGGGACCGGCCGGGACTACAGCTTCGGCGGCGGTGCAGAGCTGGGATACCAACAGGGAGCGGGCGATGCCTTACGCTGTGTGGTAAGCTCCGGAGCGCTGTGGGCGCTGACTCCCAACATCGTGGAGCTGTGGCTGCAGGCGTCCGGCTGCGGATGGCGCTGGATTTGGAGCGCCGCAGAGCCTGGGATCCAGTTGCCGGGGTCGGAGCTCCAACCGGCGCGGCTTGAGGGCTACGAGTGCCCCGGTCTCCGGGGAGGTGGCAGCCGCTCCAGACTTTCCAAGCCGCTTGAGGAATGTTTCACCCGACGCCGGATGTTCCATCGTCACGGCAAGAAGGCCCTGAAAATAATCGGACTGGCTGCAAGGCCACAAATGGGCCCCGACCTCGGGTGTTTCAGACTTAACTTTCTGAGGACTTAACTTTCTGGTGCCTTTCCCCACAGTGGAAATTTTTGATTCTGCTGTGGGGGGACGTTTGTGTTGAACTCTATAATGTGTTGTGTCCATTTTTTAAATTTATTAACCTTTTTCTATGGTTTGTATGGAAACATTATCTATTTTATGTAAAGCACTTTGGTGTAAATGCGAGTTGACTTAAAACGTGCTATATAAATAAAACTTACTTACTACTACGTCGTGCTTGGACAGCGAGAATGTGTGCACATTTCTCCCTTCAACTTCAATAGCCAGCCCACTGACGGTATTATCGTTAGTCAGCAGACCTGGGGTGATGTTGCTCATCTTGAAATAAGTGTAAAAGGAGTCCGTCATCAGCTAGGGAGGTGCCGGCACTTGTGGATGAGGGGGGGTGCTCAGGTAGTTGGTTACAGTCCGTAGCCCCTGCCACAGGCGTCTGGTGTCCTGCTGCTCCAACTGTGACTCCATCTTGTCCCTGTACCTCCCTTTTGCGTCCTTCACCGCCCTTCACAGTTGGTAGGTCTCTACCTTGTAGATGTCCATTTTTCCGGATGCCAGGCCAGAGTTGTGGGCAGCGGTGCTGGCATTCATGGCAACATGAACTGACCTGTCCACCCAGGGTTTTTGATTCGGAAAGGTGCTTACCCTTACCGTGGGGACGATGTTGTCGGTTATTATTGCGATGAATTCTTAGTGCCCTGCTTAGTCCCCTGCTTCTGCGAACTCACTGACGTCACTGGAACTTGCTTGGAACATATTCCAGTCGACATCACTTAGTGCATCTTGCAGCATGGCCTCTGATTGGTCGGACCACCGCTTTACGTCCCTCGTCACCGCCGCTTCCCGAACTATCCTCTGTTTCTACTCCGGCAGCAGGAAAATGGCAGCGTGGTCAGATTTTCTTAGGGGAGGGAGTGAAATGGCCTTGTAGCCTTTCCGGAACGGCGTATAGCAGTGGTCCAATGTTCTTTCCCCCTTGGTGGCACACGTGATGTGTTGGTAGAAGTTCGGCATGACCTTCTTGAGATTTGATTTGTTAACATCTCCAGCCACCACCATAGCCGCATCCGGGTACTTGTTTGTGTGTGAGTGAGTGTATGTGTGTGAGTGTATGTGTGTGTGTGAGTTGGAGGGTGTGTTTATAAGTGTGTGTGAGTCTGTGTGTGTGTGTGTATATTGGAATTGGTGGAGAGGTGGAATATTGCGTTGGAGGACCAGCCCTCCCATGTGAAGCTGGGACCCAATGGGTCCCACTTAGTCGAGTACATAACTAAAACTCTGATCTTGTGCTCTTCCGTTTTGCATGGTTTTTCTATTTGTGCAAAAACAGTACTTGATAGCGCTACGATTTTTCGCCAGCTTACACACAGTTCTCCTATGCTGTGAGTGCAAAATGTTTCATTCCAATCGATGGCATATTGTAAAATTTATTAAGGTTTAAAATCCGTAAAAAACGTGCACACGCAGATTGCTGTCAGTCGCCGCCACGCAGATTAGTCTCAGGAAGGGGCATCGCCGGGGCGGCGCCATAACTTCCTGGCGCCATCACTGCACAGAGTGACCGCCTTCGCTGTCAATCGGCTGGAGGTTGCCATGGTGAAAGAGTGCTGCTACCGCCCGAGGAGCTGCGGCCACGCAGTACCTGGAGGGGGGGTGGTGCCATGGGCCGAGCCCGGGGACTGGGCCTAGACTGGAGCTGCGGGTCGAGCCCGTGGACTGGGCTGGAACCAAGGACAAGTCTGGGTCCGGGGTCAGGGGCGAACCTGGAGGTGGTCGGGGCCTGGACTGGAGCCCAGGCAGCGGCCGAGCTGAGGGCTGGGTCATGCCCAAGCTCGGGGCCTGGCCAAGGTGTAAGAGCACCTCAGCAGCCGGCCGGCTGCCGCCATCCAGTTGCACAGCCTCCTCGTCCTGCTCTGCAAGCAGCTCTAGCTCGGCCGCCCGCCCGCCACCCTCACACCAACCCCGGCACAGAGAGCCCGGCTCCGTCAAGGCCCAGGTCCGAGAGTGCTTCGGCTGTCAACAGCCAGGGCCGGGCCCAGTACGAGAACCAGGCCCAGTTCCAGGGTTTGCTCTATGACCTGGGTAGGTGCTGGGGCAGGAAATGGGAGTGCGGCGTGGAGGATGTGGGAAATGGGGAGGAGGGAGATGGGGGGAGATGGGGGTAGCAGCGCTGAGCCCCGCTGTCTACCCGCTGGCGAGGGACACCACAGGTCCCGGGAGAGAGAGAGGGTAGTGGGAGCGCACAGAGAAAGGGAGCACCACAGCACACGGGGGGGGGGGGGGGGGGGGGGAGGGGAGGGGGGGAGAGAGACGGCAGACGGGGGGAGAGAGAGGGATGAGGGAGGGAGGGGAGAGCGGGATGAGGGAGGGAGGAGGAGAAGAGAGGGATGAGGGAGGGAGGGGCAAAGAGAGGGATGAGGGAGAGGGAAAAAGAGGGAGGGAGTGGGGTAAAGGGGTGGTGGAGTGCAGGGGGGTAGGGAGGGGGATAGAAGGGGTCCGGGCTGATGGGCAAGGTGGGGAGGAGAGAGGAACAGCGAGGGGTGGATTTGATGGGAGGGGGATAGGCCTGAGTGGTGGAATATTGTGTTGGGGGAACGGATGAGCGTTGGAATGTTGAGTTGGGGAACGAGTTGCGTTGGGAGTCCATGTGACTGGGACCCAACGAGTCCCACATAGTCTAGTCTATTTACATGAATCCCTTTTTTATTCTCTCCACATTCTCATCAACTCACCAGATCCTACCACTCACCCCAAAACGCATATGGCCAGGATACTGGATGCACACATGACACAATTAAAGCAAATTCGAATTTTTTTAACATTGATGCGGTGGTAGAGTTGCTACCTCACGGCACCCGAGACCCCGGTTCCAATACTGATTATGGGTGCTGACTGAAAAGAGTTTTTCCGCTCCTCCTGTGATCACGTGGGTGATCTCAAGGTGCTCCCGTTTTCCCCTACATACTTGTAGGCGATTTGATCTCTGTAAATTATCCCTAGTGTTTTTCGATAGATGTAGTCTATGAGTAATTACTGACATGCTTGTACTTTGTGGGCTGAAGGGCTTGTTTCCACATTGTATCTCTAATCTAAACTATCTGCTACATCTCAGAGTGGACAAATCGTGAGAACAGGATAACATCAATGCCACTCTGCTAAAAAGAGCTCCACCATCATTGGAAACCTGGTGGATCCATTCTTCACCTCACTGTTTTCTTGGAAGAGCTAAGGAAAAGTAATCATCATTTTTTGTTGAGAGGCCATCATAGATCATCATTATGTAATAAAAAATGGAAACATGTTTGATATTGCAAGTTGATGCCAAGGTATCTTGGAAGGACCCCAGTAAATGAAAGTCTGCATCCACCATCACATTAGTTACTACTAGCAATGTAGTTTTTGGCCCATTTTTAAATTTTACATGTGAGGCTAGAGCCGGTGACTTTTGTGATACTGGAATTTGCAAATGCTGTTGTAAATGTCAAAATGTCTGAAGATGATTTCCAGCTGTTTGGTAAAATATAATTTAAAATAGTCTTAAAAAAGGATGTAAATGGATAACAGCAGAAGATATTGTTGATGCATAGATCTGCTCATATGACAGGAAAATCATACTGACCTGTATGTGGCAGGTGGAGAGATAAATCTACTAAGTCTCAGACTCCATTCAAATTTCACAAATCAACTGGGTGGATGGAATCCAAATAAAGAATCTTTTTTTTTTTTCGTGATCTGGTACATCTTAGGGTTGACAAACTGTGTTACCATTGGAAATCTGGCAGAGGCCACCAGGAATTGCACGGTACAACAGCTGGAAACTAGATATGGGTTGGTGTTGGGTGGATGAATTAATTAAATATTAACAATGTTACACAGTGTAACCTGCCTAGTGAAGCATTCTTGCTGAGATTTCTGTGCATGTATTGCATTATTGACGAGAGCTAAGATTATGTAAAATCCCATGCAACATTCATCTGGGCATTGTTTACATCTACTGCGCTGGTCGAATCAAAGGCCCATAACAGCTGGCTCTATCACCTTGTTAGGGCACAAGAGCCACCCTCACGTGGCTACAAAAAGTTCAAAGAGAAGAATACCCCCAGAGTCTGCGAGAGCAGAGGCGCAAGTTGACTAATCGACTGACCATCCGGTAACAAACCTTGGAACGAACATGACATTGAATCAGGTAAGTGGCAAAACTCTCGAAAAACGAGCAGCTGGATATGTTCTTCAGACCTGTAGGTGTGGCTGGACTAAAGTAACATCAACTGTGGTCTCAAAATTCATCCGGGACGGAAGAAATGCTTGAAAGTCCCCAACCCAGGGCCCCGCATTGACCAGATTCTGTCAAGAGGGAGGTCAAATCAGTCGGATGAAACTCAGTGGCAGGAAGAAATCCACAGTCCACAGAGCATCAGCACCCTACGGGATGTGGCAGAGGTTTCATGCAACAGTCCAAGACGCAACCAGGCACATCGTAAAGTGGAGAACATGCAAGGACGTAAGCCATTGGTGAAATGGCCAACGTCTAACAGCAAGGAGTGGGAAATCATCAATGCAGATGTGAGCTTTATCTTAAGTGGAATCAAGGGATCAGCAGAAAAGAAGACGGAGAAGATGGATGATCTAGTCTACAGCTATGGAAAGGAGAAATTTGGTGAGAAGGAACAACTCAGCAGAAAAGATAGGTCACCTCCCCCCAAGTCCCGTCATCTATAAGAAATCCAATGACTTGTTAAAGAAAGAAGAGGCCCGAGGAAGGTGTGGAAAAAAAACAAAATCCGAAGAAGGAGAGGGTATCAATCTCCTTCAACAGGACCTAAAACAGAGGCTCTCGAAGCTGCGCAGAGCGGAGAATTTAAGGAAACGACAGGGTGGGTATAATTTGAGAGGGGAACATAATTAAAAAAAACTCAATGTCAGAACAACTCTTAAAAGTATCTGTGGTGTGAATCTGTGGAATGGTCTGGAACAGGGGATAAAACTTAGCACAAACATAGTTCAGTTTAAAAAGATGTACAAAAACACTATTTTTAAAGGATATTGGGATGAGGATAGGTTATTGCGAGTGGGATATTTGTTATACTGATTGTATTGGAAAGGTTTTCACAAATATTAGTTCCCATTACTAGATTTAACTTCGATCGCAGATTCTTGTAATTACTGGAATTAACATTTCCCAATCGTCTCTGCATCAGTCTAGGAATCTTGATAAGCCATTTAGCCATAATATACCCATATAGCCACACAGCCATAATATAATCTTTGTTTTCAAATGACTTCATTTTGATTTCAATCCCCTTGCCTCAAGTCAACATTTTAAGTTTAAAAAGAACCAGCTATGACATAACCTGAGTGATCACCAACAGAGACAGATTTCAACTTTGTGCTTGATTGCAGAAGACACCAGTCCATTTTACATCTCTCTCTAGTCATTGGAAATAAGAATTGAAGATTTATAAATGCGATTGCTAATTATTTCGCAACCTCATTGTCAACTCTCTTCCCCATTAATTCTCTGACGCGAATGCCAGAATAATGCAGAACAGTGGACAACTATATGGTTTATCAAGACTGTGACAACTCTTTGAAAGTACGTTATAAATAGTACAATATTTCTGTTCTTTCCCCACAATCCAGCAGTGCTTATTCAATTCTGCTCATCAAGTCATAGGCTAGGAATCCTGCACCGACTAAATCACCTCTTGATGAGTGCAACTTCAATAACATTCAAGAAATTTGCCAAGAAATAGCGGTTCGCTTGATAGGTAGCCAGCCCATCAACAACAATTCACTCACTCCACCTCTGATGCACAATAGCAGTATTTTTACTATCTCCAAGATGCACTGTAGCATCTCATCAGGACTCTCAGGACCCTTTATCATCTTCTGAACCTACCACTAGAATGACAAGGGCAGAAAAAGCACAGGAACATCGCCATCTAGAGTTATCTACCAAATCACACATATCATGTGGATTTGGAAATATACCACCATTCCTTATTTTATTTTTCCAAGTTAACTTGTGTATAAATACTTTGTTATTTGTGGAGCTACATTTTAAAGTGTGTTGGGATTTGCGGATTGTTTCATTGTATTAATTGTGCATTGCTTATAATAGTAAGATTAAATGAGAACTTACCAGTTTGAAGTTTGATCTGTATTTTATGAGGAGTTACGATGAGGGATTACGTGAAGAACCTGTCCAGCACGCATGCGCGACATACTTCAAAGCAGCGGTGTGGAATCACAGAAACAACACAATAATTGAATAATAGTAAAGACAAGGAGAACTAAGTTACCAGTTGATCTCTATAATTGAGGGCGGGAGCGGAGGGCACGTAATCCCTCATCGTAACTCCTCATAAAATACAGATCAAACTTCAAACTGGTAAGTTCTCGTTTAATCTTACTATTTTACTTCGGAGTCACGTGAAGATTTTAAAGCTCTGTGATTTCAAACCGTGTAACAGTTCATACTTCACTCGCTGCCGAAGTCATTCGAGGGAGGAAGTATGTTATCGTAATCAACCATGAATCTGTTTGTAAAACAATAATGGTGTTATTAACAATAACAAGACCAAAATGTGGATGCTGCCCTGGTGGAGTAAGATTTATACACGTTAGTATTTACTCCAGCAACTCCCAGTACCGGCTTTAGCCACTTAGAAACATAGAAACATAGAAATTAGGTGCAGGAGTAGGCCATTCGGCCCTTCGAGCCTGCACCGCCATTCAATATGATCATGGCTGATCATCCAACTCTGTATCCCGTACCTGCCTTCTCTCCATACCCCCTGATCCCCTTAGCCACAAGGGTCACATCTAACTCCCTCTTAAATATAGCCAATTAACTGGCCTCAACTACCCTCTGTGGCAGATAGTTGAGATAGTTTGGCTTGTCACCCGACCATGAGGTTTCTTGTGGCTGACCCATAAGGCTTTTTCTCTCCCTCGAGGATTTCTTATTGTGTCGATGTAGTTCAATAAGTGGGTCATGACACATAACCGTGGTTCAGGTGGGTATGCCCGGAATTCCATGACTAGACCTGATGTTCCTGGTCTGCTCTGACCAGCCCTTAAATAACCATATTGTCCAATCGTAGTAGTTGGAGCAACTGGACTCTTTGTTGTGAGACAAGGCCATCAGCATGACCGTCTTCAGGGTGGGCTGGTCCAGGGTGAGGGACCTGGCTGGTGACCATCCCCTAAGGTACGTCAGGTCCACACAGACATCCCAGATTTGGGTGTACCTAGGTCTGGGGATTGGAGTTGAATATGCCTCTCCTGAATTTGATCACCAGTGGGTGGTACCCTATGGCATGTTGTCCTGGTGCCCGAGTTAAGTAGGCTGACAGAGCACTTCTGGCTGTGTTAGATTCAGATTCAGATTCAATTTTAATTGTCATTATTAGTGTACAGTACAGAGACAACGAAATGCATTTAATGGCGCAGTAGCTGAGTCCTTCATTGTGGTGAAGACCTGCCAGGAACTCCAGTACAGGTTTTGTTGCAGTTGAATATGTAGTTCCTGTATTTGAATAGTATCTTCCTGCTTCTTGATGTTCGCCAAGTATGTTCCCTAGTGGATATGCGATGGGATGCTATTATCGTGTCGATAGTGCTGTTTGACAATCCAGGCCCAGCAGTGGTCTTCCCAATTCTGCAACCCAGGCCCAGTAATGGTCTTTTCAAATCTGCAACCCAGTAGTTTAATTTATCGTGGCATGGGTGGCTTATGCCTGAACTGGGTGAGTTGATAAGTCTGGCCTATTGGGAAATCATTAGGGTTTTGATGACCATGTCGAGGACCACTGGGAACCATGATTGTGGGTTTGCGTAGTACCCGACTGATGAGGCCGTAGTACCTGACTGATGAGGCAGAAAAAAGGGGAGAACATAGAGATTAGATTCCCCCGCCCCCCCCTAGTTCAGCGGGAATGTATTCATTGCCGCTGCCTCATAGTTTGGTTTCATGCGACATACATCGGTACGTGGCGATTCAATTGAAATACAGGGAAATCGATATCTGGTGTTCCATATTGCTTTGTAATTTCAGCAAATACTTTGGTTTAATATGTCTGTTTACAGTATTTAGCTCACCTGGTAAGTAGGTTTGCTGATTGTCGAATATTGTATTTAATTGTATTGTATTCAAATTTATTGTCATTGTCTCAATTTGAGACAACAAAATGAATTTCCCTTACAGGCAGTATCATAAAAAAAATAAAAATAAAAATAATAATAATAAATAAATAATAAAACATATTAAAAATAAAATTGAAATTGAATTTAAAAAAAGCACAAACACAGAAAGTCCACGACACAACATAACATAAATGGCACCAAGGTGAGGATGGCACCATAGTCCAGCCAGCCTCCCCTCCGTGTTAATCCGTGGTCGGGGCCTTCCGAGCACCCGCAGTCGCCTCCCCGGGTGGCCCGATGTTCAGGCCCTCACGCTGGGCTGGTGGAACGCCGACGCCGCACCCCGACAGTGACCATCCTCCTCCTCAGCGGCCCGGACCTCCTGAACAGCCACCTCCCGCTGCCGGAGTCTGCAGCTCCCGGTTCCGCAGGCCGAGCCGGGCAGAGTCACAGGACCCCGCGCTGTTCATCAGCGCCGCCCGCGTTGGGAGCTCCGCAAACCGCAGCTCCAGGATGTTGGTGCAGCAGGTCCAGCACTCCGGGCTCCAGACGGTGACCCCCAGTAAGGCATCGCCAGCCCCGCGATGTTCCAGCACTGTCCCACCGCTGCTGGAGCTCCGGTCGATCCTGGCCGGAAAGGCCGCGCCAATCCAGGTAGGTAGGCCGCTGTGGGGGGGGGGGGGGGGGGGGGGTCGAGGACGCGACTCGAATAATAGTCACGTCCTCACCAAGAAGCGGCGGAAGGATGGTATCCCCCCGCACCGTGCCCTCTTCCCCCACATAAAAACACCAAAAAAACATTAAAAAAACACACTTTTCAAACTAAATAAACAAAAAAACAAAAAGATACCGGGCTGTAGGTGGAGGCTGCTGACACCAGCGCCATCGGAAGTACAATACTCCATATGTTTGACGACATACGGTTACTAATTGTTAAATAAATTGTCACATGATATTGATTTTATTCTGCCCAAGTGGTTGGTATATGTCACCACTGTGATGTTGTTAATTTATAAACGAACATGCAAAATGGTGCACTACTGAATAATATGCTTTTATCAATAGAACGTACTCAATATTTCCAACTAGGTTTTATGCCCAGTGTCTATAGTGATGACGACTCCAGATTAGTCCATTTGCCATCATGTTCTGGGTATGAGTATTTAGTTTAAACATTAGCACCTTAGCTCTAATGGAAAGGTTCAAGTTAAGTAGCTGGTAATGCTGCTACTAACTCCCAATTACTCTAGCCACTTGTTGAATGGTTGGTTGATTGTTACCATTAATTGTTACATGTTGTGTCATATGCTGACTCGCCTTATGGCAATGTTATAGATGAGTGGGTAGAGTTAATTGAATACCAGATAATTAATAGTTGTGGATGGTGTCAACGTAGATCTATCTGGATTGTATGACAGAGCCCAGGCTAAATAAGTTTTAATAGCAAATGCTGCTGATTAGCTATTCCCATGGATTTGTCTGTCGTTAATATCATAGAGACATGCCATGATGATATGTTCCTTAATAGTGTCAGGGCTGGTTTGAATATCTGGAAACAGTTTTGGCTCATATTAGCCATTGTTAATAATTTATACTGCCATAGTTACCCCATCCAGGTAAATTGGTATCTCCGAAAATTTTATGAATGGGTACTGAATAGTATGCATCTTTTAAGTTGATGTCTACCATAAAGTATCCTAGGAAATAGTAAGATTAAACAAGAACTTACCAGTTTGAAGTTTGATCTTTATTTTATGAGGAGTTATGTTGAGGGACTACGTGAAAAAGGCCGTCCAGGCGCATGCGCGTAAACCTTCAAAGCAGCGGTGTGAAATCACAGATGATATACTCCGAAGCATAATAATAAGCTACGTGATACAAATTTAACTTACCTTTGATCTTATTAGGGTGGGAGCGGAGGGCACATAGTCCCTCGATGTAACTCCTCATAAAATAAAGATCAAACTTCAAACTGGTAAGTTCTTGTTTAATCTTACTATTTTACTTCGGAGTCACGTGAGTGACCACGTGAAGATTTTAAAGCTTCTGTGATTTCAGGCCGTAGATTGGGTTCCGGCGTATCACTGCATTTTGCTTGCCTCTATGAGTGAAAAACAATCAATAATATGCAAACCATCATACTTGTTTAATTAATTAATGGTTTATTTTATGGTAAAACATTATGTGTCCCATTTTAATCTCTAGAGACATTTAATACTGAATTAAAAATAGTACCACCAAATACACCAAGGTCTGCAATTTCTTTGTGATAATACTTGTGCAACATCCTTTCATTTTCCCCAACCTGCTCTATTGGTCTATTGGAACGTCCAAATCCTTGGCCACCAATGAGGTTGAGGTTTAAATTTGTCAGTATCAATTCCTGCATCCAATAGCACCTTCTTCAGCCATCTTGAAATTGTTTGTGTTGTCACTTTTTTGTGTGGCTTTTATGGCTGATGAATAATCCAGATTCTACACCTCTAAGATGGTTGGTAGTCTCAATGTAGTATTTTAAACATGTAACTACACAAAGTCTTTGATCTGCAGGATATGCTGAAAATCAATTTACACCCCGAGACTCCTGGTCTGCTCTGTTTTAGCAGGTCATAGACATAGAATGTAATTTCCTCTGTTTTCATTCCCATTCTGTCTATCCTTAACTTAACTCTTTGAGCTGATACTAAAGCCATTAACATGACTACTTTTATCGTAATTTTGTCTAATGACAAATTTGAGATGGGATCCCAATCCCTACGTAGCATTAAAGATGCCCTTCATGTATCTACAAGTCAAAGGGTGTGATCCTAGAACTTGATGTTCCGATGGTCTTGATAAGTATGTCGACAAAGCATTCCTTGCTGTGTTGATCACACTATAGCTTAAATTATCATCAAAATGTATTTTTGATAAATTTCTACAACATCTGAAGCGTCTGCAGTGTGGTAAAAAATATTTTGTGTTGAAGAAATTGTTCCCATTTCTTAATGTAAGAAATGTACTGCTTCTAGGTACTTTTTAGAATCTGCAAATCAATAAATCAATACGATCATGTAAAGGATGAAATTCACCAGTTACAGGGTGCACAAGTAGGTTTTCTTGTCTAAAGACATCCATAATGGGTTCAGTCACCATTTTTAATCCTAATGGATACCATGTTTGTGTGGGCCAACCTGGAACCACCAACAATCCTGAAGCATCATCTTGTTTGATCTTCTGTAGACACCTATTGATGAGAGAAAAGGGATGAAATGCATACAAAACATTCCACCCCAATTTAACGTAAACTCATCTACCCCCTGGTGTTTTCCAAATTTTTTCACAATTTTGTGGAAAATGTCACAATTTAACATCCATTCTGTGTTGTCATTGAAATTTCTTGACCTAATATCTGCAATTATGTTGAATTTACCTGGTAGGTAAATTGCAGAAAGCCAAATATCTTTCTCAATGAACTAGTGCCAAATCATGTTTGCCAATCTGTCACATGCTTCTGACTCGATTCCACCCATGTGTTGACATGTGCCACTGCCGTAGTGTTGTCAATCTGAACCTGTACATGCAAATTTTGTACCTTTCAGCAAAGGGCTTTCAACCCATGCAATACACTTAGTAATTCAAGATAATTTATGCCATGTGTCTCGAGCAAAGGTTCTTCCTCTGCATTCCATCTATCTCCACAGCTTGAGATGGCATCTGCAGCTCCCCATCCCAGTGCACTTGCATCTGTTTGTAAAATGGTAGCTGGTGATTCAATCAGAATTTTCCTGTAAGAGTAATCCACATTTTTAATCCACCATTTTATATCCTCAATTGCTGTGTTAGTTAGTTGCATGGGCCTATCGAAATGTCCAGCATGTCTTCCCAATACTGATATCTTTGCTCACTGCAGCTGTCTGATAATGCGTGGTCCAAACTGAACAGCTGGAAATGAAGCAATTAACTTGCCAATTAGACTTGCTACTTGCCTGATTGATGGTTGTTTGCCTGCAATTAGCTCTTACAACCCTAATCACTTGCAACTTTTTGACCTTGGGTAAGCTCACTGTCTTGTGTTTTGAATTAATAGTGAACCCCAAGTAATCAATTATTTTGTTGTGTGTCAGTCTGGATTTTTCTCGGTGAATCACAAAGCCCAATTATTGAAATGTAGGTTTAACTTTTAAAACTGAGGCTTGTTGCCATGTCTGCAGTGTCTCCCACAATAACATGTCATCCAAATAAACCATTATCAAATGGCCTTGAGTTCTTAACAATGCTACGATTGGTTTCAGCAGTTCTGTAAACAATCTAGTAACTGAAGTGAACACATTAGGCAATGCTTTGAATTACCACCATTGAGTCATCCAGACAAATTTGAAATCTCTACGATCTTTATCTTGGAGATGTATGCTTGCCATATAGCATTCTGTTGAAATTAATTGCAAAGCATTAGTAAAATCTCCATTTTTAAATGTTTATACTGTACAAAAAAGGTTTGAGATTTGAGAGGTTTTTTTATGTTGTTTTCTCTATTACCCCTTTTTTAACTCAAAATATCAATGTTTATTTGAATTTTCTAATCTCTTCTTTAGAGAAAATTGAATACTTTTTGGAATATGTTGAGTAGGGGAATTTGATTCTGTTAAAATTCAATTCTAAACCTCATTATACTGCACAGTATATATGCATCAGATGTTATTAGTTTCCATTCTTTTAAAAAGAATTGTAACCGACCCCCAATTTGTAAGTAGGACACATCTGATATGTTTCTTTCAGAACCAGAACCACCTACCTCGGGGTTTACCAATATCACCTTTTGTACCTTGCCCCTTGTGGGAATACCATGTCCTCCACGTCCTGGGGTTTTATTCAGTTCCCCTTCGGTATGGATTTTGCCTTCTAGCTGTGCTGCCAAACATCGGTGGCTTCATCATCCCGATGGTTATTGATTCTTCGTTGAGAACCTTCAGTTTTTTGGCAAGCACCACTCCAAAGAGTAAGTGTGGCAATTATATATTAGATGGTTTACAAAGCCCTGCAAACTTAGGATGTATGTTAGGTCTTATCACAGACTTACTCCAAAAATGTGCATTACACATCATTCCCATCACATCCTGTTGTGACATTGTCACATTTCCTTCTTCCAGATCTCTGGCAAATGCCGTAATGCTTGACCCCATTAATTTTAATACCCGCTGTAATCTCATTTCTTGAGCTCTTACTGCAGTACCCATATAATTCCACACTTCTTTGTTAACAGCTGGAACTCCTAACCGAGCACAGTTCTGCGGGATTTTATATTTGTTCACAATTTAATCCATCGTTGGTCTTCCAACTGATGGGAGAGCAAGTAATTTATACTCTCTGCTATCTCCTCTGATAGAGGTTGTCTGTTGTTTCTGGGACTAGAGAACTTTTAGGCCAGCCCTGGCACTTTTTTTTTTTTTTTGCATTGGCTCTGGTCCTCAACTGATTCGTTATCAGAGTATTCTGGATATTCCTCCTCCTAATGGGTTTCACCTGGATTTTCCATATCAGGTATTACATGCGTTGGTTCTATTATAAGCCTACGCTTTTTTGTCCCTCTTTGGGGTACATTAAGTTCTTCCTTTGAGCTGTATATTGGCAGCCCACTTTTGGGTGCTGCTCGATGTTCTGGGTCTCATGTTCTGGCTCCATGTTCTGCTCCATGTTCTGGCTCTGTTGCCTGGGTTTCAACAACTAAGTTACAGAGATAGGTTGAATAAGTTAGGTCTTTATTCTCTGGAGCGCAAAAGGTTAAGGGGGGACTTGATAGAGGTCTTTAAAATGATGAGAGGGATAGACAGAGTTGATGTGGACAAGCTTTTCCCTTTGAGAATAGGGAAGATTCAAACAAGAGGACATGACTTCAGAATTAAGGGACAGAGGTTTAGGGGTAATATGAGGAGGAACTTCTTTACTCAGAGAGTGGTAGCGGTGTGGAATGAGCTTCCAGTGGAAGTGGTGGAGGCAGGTTCATTGGTATCATTTAAAAATAAATTGGATAGGCATATGGATGAGAAGGGAATGGAGGGTTATGGTATGAGTGCAGGCAGGTGGGACTAAGGGGAAAAAAAAGTTGTTCGGTACGGACTTGTAGGGCCGAGATGGCCTGTTTCCGTGCTGTAATTGTTATATGGTTGTATGGTTATATGGTCTCCTGTAGACCAACGTCTGTATTATCTTTCAGACATTTCTGGTGCTGCCTCCGTGTCATGCCAGCCCTTTTTCCTCTTTGGGGTACATCAAGCTCTTACATTGAGCTGTATATTGGCAGCCCACTTTTGGGTGCTGCTCCATATTCTGGGTCTCCTGTAGACCAACGCCTGTATTGTCTTTCAGACATTTCTGGTGCGGCCTCCCTGTCAGGTCAGCCCATATATTCATCTTGATCATCAGGCATTTCGGTCGCTGGCTCAAATCTGGGCCAACGTTTCCCAGAACCTCTTCTGGGTGTTCCATGCGGTTGCTCTTTAAAAGGCCCGCATCTTTTATACTCCTTCTGGAGTTAGTTTTACCCATGTGGAATTCCAGTTTATAAATTCTATAGTTCAGACTTCTCCGTGTCTTCCAGGCCTGTTATTTCTTTATGGCCTTGCTCCCTATGGGAGTTTCAATGGGAATTTTAACGGGACTGCTTCCGGGTCACTGCTCGTGCGGTCGACCGGTCGGTGCAGAGAGTAGCTTTGAATGTTTGTCTCTTCGTTACGTTACGTTACGTGAGTTGCGTGAGTGTTTTGTTTCGTTTTAAGTACATCGGGTATCGATTGACGGTTAATTACTGCCGTATAGTTCAGTACTTTCGTGATGTGTTTGTGCGGGTGCTGCCACTACCTCACACACACACACACACACCGGACCAACGAGCTAACGTTAATTAGCCAGCTAGCTTCTTGCGTTCACTGCTCCAAAGTATGGACTTCACATGGACACTATGGACTCTTATGCTTCTACTGTTCGTCTTGGATTATCTACCCACTGCATCATATGGATATACTCTTCCGGACAACCAACGGATTACTTACTGCAGGGACTTTTTACTTCAGCTGCAATTACACTCTCACCAAGCCCCTGCCATAGACAAGTTGCTGGAGGAGCTACAATGTAAACTCCCAACCGATCGGACAGGCACCCTGCACAACAATAGAAAGAAGGTAACGAGATGGGGGAGGAAGAAGAAGGGTGGAATTAAAGCAAGACTTAGGCAAGGAGAAAGTAAGCACCGTGCACTTCCCTCAGTGATCCTTGCTAATGTGCGCTCATTGCGTAACAAGATTGATGAACTGCAAGCTAACGTTTTTCACATATATGAATACCGGACTGCTTCCATTCTTGCTTTCACTGAAACATGGCTGACTGGGAGTGACAACAGTGACAGCATGCACATAGATGGCTTCGGGTCTCCTGTAAGGTTAGACCGTGATACTGAACTGACTGGCAAGCACCATGGTGGTGGTGTCTGCCTCTACATCAATCCACGCTGGTGCAAAACAGTTGTTGTCAGAGAAGAACTGTGCAACCCTGACATTGAACTCTTGGCTGTCTCCCTGCATCCCTTCTACCTTCCCAGGGAATTCCCACAACTGTTTTTCATTCTGGTTCATATCCACCCCAGACCAAACGCATCCACTGCTACGGAACATATAAGAAATATGCTCGACAGACTCGAACTGATATCTCCGGACACGCCCAAATTCATCATGGGTGACTTCAATCACTGTTCAATTGACAAGTCACTTAAAGGATTCTACCAGTATGTCAACTGTACCACCCGTCTAGGGAAAACACTGGACAAATGCTATGGGTCAGTCCCAGACGCCTACAGAGCCGTCTCCCTCCCTCCCCTAGGCTCTGCTGACCACAGCAGCATACTGCTCGTTCCTGCCTACACACCTGTGGTAAAGAGAACAGAGAAAGTCATCAAGGACATCAAACAGTGGACACCGGACAGTATTGACAGGCTTCAAGGGTGTTTTGAAACCACAGACTGGAATACCCTCACATCCTCCTCCACCAACATCAGTGAGCAAGCATAGTCTCAGCATACATCACTTTTCTGTGGACAGTATATTTCGACAGGCTTCAAGGGTGTTTTGAAACCACAGACTGGAATACCCTCACATCCTCCTCCACCAACATCAGTGAGCAAGCGGATATAGTCTCAGCATACATCACTTTCTGTGTACAATATTATCCCCTCCAAGAAAGTCACAATCTTCCCTAACAATAAACCCTAGGTGACTATAGATCTAAAAAACATATTGAATAAGAAAAAGAGAACATTTTTTACCGGTTCTGAAGCTGAGAAGGAGGTAAACAGAGGGGTCAAGTGTGCCATAAAAATTGCCAAGCTGAAATACAAGAACAAAGTGGAGCAGAACTTTGGAAAAGGGGACCTCCGTGCGGCTTGGCAGGGCCTCAAGAACATGGCAGCAGTGAACTCTGTCTCTACCCATTCAGGTAGCAGGAAGCAACTCCTGAATGATCTTAACTCCTTCTACACCAGATTTGAAAAGGACAATAGCACCCAGCTAGAATCAATCGTCTCCACACTCAGACCTGATGACTCCGGCCTCAACATCAACATATCTGAGGTGGTGAGAGCCCTCAAAAGGACTAAAAAGAACACAGCTCCAGGGCCAGACAACATCTGTGGGCGGACCCTATGGCACTGTGCTGAGCAGCTGGGAGGTGTGTTCCAGCATCTGTTCCAGGGCACTTTGACCAGCAGCACAGTCCCCGCGATGTGGAAAAACTCAACAGTGATTCCCATCCCAAAGAAGGGCACCACCAAGGCCCTGAATGACCTTAGACTGGTGGCTCTCAACTCCCTGATCATGAAGGCCATGGGGAGGATCATCAAGGAGCACATCACCAAGGCAACTGGCTCGATAATGGATCCATTGCAGTTTGCTTACCAGGCTGGCAGGGGTGTCGATGACGCAAAGATATTCATCTTAAACACCATCCATAAGCATCTGGAAATCCCCAAGGCCACAGCCAGACTTCTGTTTGTAGACTTCTCATCAGCATTCAACACCATGCAGCCACATATTTTGGCTGAGAAGCTCATCACCCGCTTCCACCTCAACCACCAACTCACTCTGTGGATTATAGACTTCCTCAACAACAGATCACAGAGGGTGTTGGTGAACCACACCTTGTCCGACACCCTCTTCACCTTCACTGGCTCTCCACAAGGCTGTGTCCTCTCCCCACTTCTCTTCATTCTCTACACTGATGACTGCAGATCCACCCAGCCAAACTGCCATTTTGTAAAATTTGCTGATGACACAGTCCTCCTGTCTCTTCTTCCCAGCCACACACAACATCACAGCTCAGCCCTGCAGGACTTTATAGTATGGTGTGAAAAGTCTTGTCTTGAGCTAAATATAAGCAAAACCAAGGACATGATTGTGACTTTTTCCCCCCACCAGAGACAGATGGCTGAGGCAGCCACCACTATCATCCAGCAGGAGCCAGTGGAGATAGTGGAGGTATACAAATACCTGGGAACAGCCTTCGACAACCTGCTAAGGTTTTCCTCTAACATCGAGGAAATTCTTAAAAAGTGCCATCAGAGACAGTACCTACTCAGGAAGCTGAAGTCATTTGGGATTAACAAAGACATTCTCACCACATTCTACTACGCATTCATTGAAAATGTAATAACCTTCTGTTTCACTAGCTGGTTCCACTCCATCACCCTGCAAAACAGAAACCACCTGTTGAATGTGGTCAAGGTCTGCTCAAAAATCATTGAGCAGCCCGTTCGAACTCTCACTGCCCTATGCGACCAACAATCTGCAAAGTTCACACGCAGGATTCTTCAGGACCCCTCTCACATCCTGTTTCCTGAGTTTGAGTGGCTCCCCTCAGGACGCAGACTCCGCTGTCCGGGTTGCCGGACACAGAGGAGGAAGGCAACCTTCATCCCCAGGGCTGTCCAGCTTTTTAATGCTGATCACTGACTCATGAACATATGATATGAAATAACCTTCTATATGCACTTTTTAATTGAAGCGCTCAGGAAGCACTTTAAAAACTATTGCTATGTGTTGAATGTTGATGTGCGGTGTGTGTTGTGTGATTGTGCAGTGTGTCTGTGAAATGCGTGTGCTGGTTGATTGTGCAGTATGCGTGCTGCTTATGTTTGTTGATTGTGTCCCTTTTTAAAAAGCTACTGTAATCCGCCTTTTTAAATTGCCCCTCGGGGACGAATAAAGTGCATTGAATTGAATTGAATTGAATTGGACTTCCCCCCCCCCCCCCGTGTAAAATAGTTATTTCTGTACATTCGACTTTTAGTCGGGTGCCTGCTACTCTCAGACACTTTGTCTTATTGAGTGCTTACTGCGGTGCGCTTACTATTCTTCCTCCCACTTTTCTCCATACATAAGACTTGCCTGTGTCTCTGCACGCAGTCTCCGAAGAAAAGCAGCCTGAAAGTAGAAGTAGAAAATACTTACATTCAGGTTTTCATTCACTCACGGCTTGGAGGTTCCACACCTCCTACCGCGGTCTCAGCGCAATGCGTCTAACGAGATGACGCGCATGCGCCTGGACGGCCTTCTTCACGTAGTCACTCACGTGACTCCGAAGTAAAATCCATGGTTAACAGTTACAAATTTCCATAAGTGTGTAACCTGGTGAAAATACTCAAGTGGTTAAGTCAATGATGGTGCGACATTCACCATCTTTGGGTTTTTTGGTACCAAAGGTTCATATTAGGCTTCTTTATGAACCCTAGTATATCAATGATGGTGCGACATTCACCATCTTGGGTTTGTTGGTACCAAAGGTTCATATTAGGCTTCTTTATGAACCCTAGTATATCTTCTCCAGTTAGCTAGTCCCTCATGTTCTTTTTTATTGGGAGGGTAGACCCCTTTGGGGTGCATGCTGAATTGGTGGTAGGTTTCTTAATTCAATTTTTATCCATTAATACTTTTGGTATATAACTACCAAGTGTGATAGTTCTTCATGTTCCCAACCCGGGTGTGATTTCCCCCCCTCCCCCCATGTTAGTACAAACCCTTCACCTTTTATGTTATGGTAGGAACCACACTTATCTGTCTTCACTGTTGATTAGTGGTGTGTTCATTTCTTCGGTTTCTGGTTCCTTGTCTGTAGGGATGGTGTTGTTGGGGGGTGGCGCATTTTCCATGGGGCCCGCTCTGGACCCTGGCCTGAAAGGGCTTACGGGGGTTGGCATGCGGGCCCTGAGCTTTCACCAGTACCATTCAGCAGACGCTTACTGGTGGACGCTTGGAGGTACTGCTGTCTGGTTTGTGTGGTGCTCATTCCAGGCCCTGCCCTCTTGATGCCGAATATTTTGGATACTTTGTCCAGTTTCTTAGGCTTGGTTTGGTAACTTAGCCAGATAGCAGGATCTGTGGTTGTGAGGTCGGCGTTCTCACAGTCCTGTGAATTTTTTAGGTTGAGGGCAGGTTTTATAACTTCCTTCGAGAAGTTGCGGAGCATACTGTGAACAGTAGGGTCAGGTGTTTTGCCATACTACCCTGCCCCTCTGGAATGAGCATGCGAAAATGATAGCCGACGTCAGGGGTATCAAATGCAATTTAAGATATTTGGTTTTTTTTTAATGCTATGCTCAATGTACCCCCCAATAATGGTAGGCACTTTGAGTAAATGCAATTTTGGGGAGGCGTGATGGAATCCAACGCCTCATGACTACCTGTCTTGGAGAGGTTTTTTGAAAAGAACAGGTAGTAAGCTGGCTGTCAGTTGAGACTGAAAAGCTATCTTGCAAGTGGTGGAGCCACATAGCGGCCACACCCAGCAGCTCTTCCTGATCTTGTACCTCAAGCAAACTCCCGATGTTGTTCAGCCAGTGACCCCTCTTCTTGACCAGCCCAGCCCTGGTCGCCATTGATCCCTCGATAAGGGAGATGGCCAGTGCTGTAGTGAACTGGAGTGGGAGTGTTACGCTCCCTTGGCAAGCTTGCCCCTGCTACCGAGGCAAGTCTCGCTGGAGTTTTTGGCTCCATAACCTTACTCTAGGCTTGGAGAACAGACACATACTTGCTCTCGGGCGGTAGTTTGATGTGCCGATTTCATCTTCCGTGTCTGTCTCCAGCCCGAGGTTTGGTTCTGACTTTGCTGCTAGAGGCTGCCTGCCGTTTTCGGGTGGCATTTCTGCGGTCTCGGGCGGCGAGTCTCCTTGTCGGGAGTATGCAGGGGTTACCGGCTGGTTTTTGAGTTTCCCTCCAGTCCGCTGCTGTTGGTCAGACAGCTGTTAGCGGACTGGGCATCGGCTCAGTACTCTGACTGTGGACCGCAGCGTGTGCAGTCCCGGTGCCACCTCGCCCCCCTCCACTGACAAAATGCTCCTTCCCTGGAGTCGAACGGGGGCCGCTACCCTTTGTTTTGTTTTGCTCTCTCCAGTTTCCCCTGGAGCAACAAAGAGGAGCAAAGTAATAAATTCGAACCTGTGGGTAAGTACTTACCTAACGGTCCTTTCCTTCAGGCTTGTAGCGGGAGCGCCCGTACTCCCGTTCGTCGCTGTTGCACTGCGTGAATGCTCATGTCGCGCATGCATGCTGGACGGGTTCTTCACGTAGTCACTCACGCGACTCTGAAGTAAAATTTATGGTTTTGAATGTTAGATACACTGTTGTAATAGTGGTTTAAATCGACTATACAAGAACCTCGTTTGACTGGCACTGCTATTATAATTGGAGTCCGATTCATGGTTGTTCAATCAGGGGTTCGTATCCTTCTGATTGTTGTTTCGGGGGAGAGATTGTTCCTTTTGAAATAGTGCAATTACTGAATGTGATCGTAAGCGAATGCTCGTAATTTACATTGGAGTGTGTTTTTGTTTAATAATAATAAGTGGTATAGTTTCTTGTTTAAGTACAATTTTGCTTACTTGGGTTTATTTGTCTGTGTTAGATTGAAGTATTCTGCATGTGAGAGATTGCTGCTGGAAAGTGCATTTGAATGCTCCCTGAAGCACCTAATGCACCTGTCCCACTTAGGAAACCTGAACGGAAACCTCTGGTGACCTTGCCCGCGACCCAAGATTTCCATGAGGTCGCTGGAGGTTTTGGTCACTCTCCCTAATGGTCGAAAGTGGTTTCCGCGTGGTCGAGGCTTCTTCTAGGTTGCTTAGATTATTTCAACATAATCAAAACCGGCCTTGACTAAAAATAGGTTGCCGTTTGGTCGAAGCCAGTGGAGTGGGGTTGCTATTCACTTACAGGCAGTCCAAGGCAATCTCCTTCGCTGACCGGTCATTTTGATTGCCTCATTGTAGTTTCACAACCTAGACGTCCCACCGGAAGGTAAAATGCCCGCTAAACTCCCCACTCCTTCCCCCCCCCCCTTTCTCTCTCCTTCTCCCCACTGCTCTCCCCTCCTCTCTCCCCCTTCTCTCCCCTTCTCTATTCTTTTCTCTTATCACCCCTTCTCCTCCTTCTCTTCCCCCCCCCCCCCCCCTCCCGCGCTCTCTAAAGGACTTACCGTGCTCTGTGGCAGCCGTTTACCTTCCTCTTCATAGCGCAGACAGCGTTCCTCCGCTCTCTATGGCTGTGTGTGTGTGTGTGTGATCAGTAGCAAAGATTCTATAGGGGGCGCTGGAGGAGGGAGAAGGCAACACTGCCGGCAGTCTGTTTTTTCATCCTTTTTGTTATTTTCAGCATTTGTTTAAAGTTTGTTTGAAGGTTCTTCTGTTTGTTTTATGTGGGGAGGGGGGGGGGACTTTATTTTTTTCAGGTCCTTACCTTCCCAAAGATGTGATCAATTTGTGGATCACATTCTCCGGGCTCTGTGGCCTACCATCGCTGGAGCTGGGAGCCGCCTCGGACGGTCGTGAGCCCCACCGCGGGGGCAGACTTACCATCGGAGTGGATCCCTTGCCTGGGATTGCTCCCACCGACGCCTGCGGACTTACCATCAAGGGCTCGCAGTCTCGGGAGAGGCTAGTCGGGAGCTCCAACACCGCTGAAGGTTCGTCCAGCCCCGATGCGAGGTTTCATCGCCCAACGCGGGGGAGCTGACCACCTCCCGATGCGAGAGCTGAACGCCTTGACGCGAAGGGCCCGAACGCCGCTGGCTATGGGACTCAACACTGTCCCGTCAACTCGAGACCCCCGACCAAGGAAGAACAACAAGGGAAGGACTTGGAACTTTATTTTCGCCTTCCATCACAGTGAGGAATGTGTAGGAGTCACTGTGATGGATGTTTATGTTAAAATGTGATTTTTTTGAGTCTGTTGCTTTTTAAATTGTATGACTGACTTGGCCAGTGAATTTCACTACACCAATTGGCGTATGTGACAATAAATGGACATGAACTTATGAGGATCTTTGGTCGGTAAATGCAGCTCACGCTTCGGTCGATCCACCTCCGGCGACCTCATGGAAACCTTGGGTCGCGGGCAAAGTCAACAGAGGTTTCCGTTCAGGTTTCCTAAGTGGGACAGGGGCATTAATCTGGGAGACTGAGGATTCTTCCGGAACTGTTTACATGTTGGAAGTTGTATGGGTGGTTGTGAATGAGACGAAACTGATAAGGAATTTGGGTACCCGATTGGACGGATTGATTGTGCGTTTGTGTGCAAGAAGCGTGAAACTGCAAGGGCACTCTGCAGCCTTTGGCCATTGTTCAGGAGCGAGCTTGATAGCCTCGGAGATTGAGAGGGAGGTGTGAATTGTGGAAGAGGTGTGAGTGCCATAGGAGTCTGTTTCCATTGTTTAGAAATATGGGAAATAGCCAGGAGCGAGATATGACGGAGGATTTTGGAAGCCCATTGCAATGAATATGCAATGAATTCCCACAGAAAGCTGAGGAGAAATTATTCAAAAGCAATAAATAAGGAGTTAGGGGATGAATTATGGCTGAAGGGAGGCATAAAGACATTAAAAGGAATAAGATATATAGAACACATCATTTGGCAATATGGAAATAGTGAGGTAGCAAAGTAGGATTATGGAGAGCCTATTATGCAACGGCAGGTCCGGATTTACATATATGCTAGACAAGCTTAAGCTTAGGGCCTCGAGATCTAGGGGGGGCATCTGCTTGCTGCACCAAGGTGTGTTAAACATTTGAAATAGTGGTGTTGTTACAAACCCTACCATCAGTGGCGCTGTGCGATAGAGGCGTTACAAACCCTACCATCAGTGGCGTTACAAATCCTACCATCGGTGGCACTGTGCTTGCGATTCTGGAGGCTTTGGTGGGGTGGGTGAGAGAAGGAGAGAGGGGGAGGGAAGGGGGGAGGGGGAGACGGAGAGAGGGGGGGGGGAGGAAGTAGGGGAGAGGAGGAGAGGAGAGAGGGGGGGAAGGGGAGGGGGAGTAGGAGAGAGGGGGGGGGGGGAGAGGGAGAAGGGGGAGGGATTAAAATGCAGGTGAGGTTTATATTTGTTGTGGAGAGGAATTTTCTCCACAGATCCTTGGATCATTGGAAGTGCAGGACAAAGCAAAAGGTATGTAAGAGCTCCTGTGGATTTGGAAGCAATAGCAACAAAGAGCAGCAGGAGAAAACACTGATTGGCTCTAGCCCAAGTAGGAGGAGAGTTAGAAGTGAGTCAGAGGGGGTAAAACAGTTGAAAAGGAGAGGCAAAGCACAGGCAGACTTTACTCCGAGCTCCTGTGGATTTGGAAGCAACAGTAACAAAGAGCAGCAGGAGAAAACACTGATTGGCTCTAGCCCAATTGGGAGGAGAGTTAGAAGTGAGTCCGAGGGGGAAAACAATTGAAAGCTGTGGAATTTGGTTTGTAAATTGGTAAATTAGGCATTTATCAGTCAATATAAGCAAGACGGCTCTCAGGGAGCGGCAGTGAGGGAGCGGCCCTGTGAGAAAAGTGTGAGTCTTTGGCTCGAAAGTCTTTGGCAAGGAGGCTGAGGAGAGGAGGCTACACAAAACGCTGGAGAGGGAGAGACGAAAGAAGGAGATGTCAGGCAAGCTGATTCAGTGTGATGCTTGCAGTATGTGGGAGGTCAAGGACACTGCTGGTGCCTCCGGCTGCTACAAATGCGAGAAGTGCATCCAGGTACAGCTCCTGAAGGTCCGTGTTGGGGAACTGGAGAAGCAAGTGGATGACCTCCGGTTCGTACGAGAAACTGAGTCGTTCCTCGACAAGTCCTACAGTACGATTGTTACACCTAAGGTACTGGAAGAGAGAGGTGGGAGACAGTGAGAAAGGGAGGGAAGCATGGAATGCAAATGTCCCCGGGTGTTGTACCCCTTGTGAACAGGTTCACCCACTTAGAAGCTGTCGGGACAGAAGACGTTTTTACACGGAGCGGCGGACTGGCTTGCGAAGCAAAAAGGGCTGTTGAGCCAAAACCAAATAGGCCAAAGTCAGGCAACGCCATTGTAGTGGGAGACTCCATTGTGAGAGGTACGGACAGGGGTTTCTGCGGCAACAGATGGGATTCGAGGATGGTGTGCTGCCTTCCTGGTGCCAGGATCCAGGATGTCATGGACAGATTGCAGAAAATCCTCAAGGGCGAAGGTGAACAGCCGGAAGTGGTAATGCATGTTGGCACAAACGATGTCGGAAGAAGGGGATGAATATTCTGCAGCGTGACCTTAGAGAGCTCGGAAAAATGCTGAAAAGCAGGCCCTCCAGGGTTGTTATCTCCAGTTTGCTTCAAGTTCCTCGTGCTGGCTAGAGCAGGAACAGGGAGATAAGGGACCTGAATGTGTGGCTGAGGAACTGGTGCACAGGGCAGGGATTTAGATTCTTAGATCACTGGGATCTGTTTTGGAGTAAGAGGGAACTGTACAAAAGGGACGGATGGCATCTTAACAGGTGGGGGACCAGCAATCTTGCAGGCAGGTTTGCCACTGCTACACGGGTGGTTTTAAACTGAATAAGGGGGGTTGGGTGTCATATGGGATAGTCGAGGATGGAGTTAAAGGAAAAGGGTTTCTTAAATGTGTGAGCAGAGAGACAGAGGGGTGTAAAATGAGGGTAGAAGCAATAGGTAGCAAGGTGAAATGTGGCAGGCAGACAAATCCAGGGCAAAAATCGAAAAGGGCCACTTTTCAAGATAATTGTATAAGGGGTAAGGGTGTTGTAAAAACAAGCCTGAAGGCTTTGTGTCTCAATGCAAGGAGCATTCATAATAAGGTGGATGAGTTGAATGTGCAGATAGCTATTAATGACTATGATATAGTTGGGATCACGAAAACATGGCTCTGGGAGCTGAACATCCAGGGATATTCAATATTCAGGAGGGATAGAGAGAAAGGAAAAGGAGGTGGGGTAGCGTTACTGATTAGAGAGGAGATTAATGCAATGGAAAGGAAGGACAGAGTATTCAGGAAGGACTGAGGAATTCAGAGTCCAGCAGAGGTGGACAAAGGGCTTAATTAGGAATCGGAAAATAGATTATGAAAGAAAACTGGCAGGGAACATAAAAACTGACTGCAAAAGTTTTTATAGATATGTGAAGAGAAAAAGATTAGTTAAAACAAATGTATGTCCCTTGCAGTCAGAAACGGGTGAATTGATCAGGGGGAACAAGGGCATGGCAGACCAGTTGAATATCTACTTTGGTTCTGTCTACACTAAGGAAGACATAAATAATCTGCCGGAAATAGCAGGGGTCCGGGGGTCAAATGAGATGGAGGAACTGAGTAAAATCCAGGTTAGCCGGGAAGTGATGTTGGGTAAATTGAATGGATTAAAGGCGGATAAATCCCCAGGGCCAGATAGGCTGCATCCCAGAGTACTTAAGGAAGTAGCCCCAGAAATAGTGGATGCATTAGTGATAATTTTTCAAACCTCTTTAGATTCTGGAGTAGTTCCTGAGGATTGGAGGGTATCTAATGTAACCCCACTTTTTAAAAAGGGAGGGAGAGAGAAAACAGGGAATTACAGACCAGATAGTCTAACATCGGTAGTGGGGAAACTGCTAGAGTCAGTTATTAAATATGGGATAGCAGCACATTTGGAAAGTGGTGAAATCATTGGACAAAGTCAGCATGGATTTATGAAAGGTAAATCATATCTGCAGAATCTTATAGAATTTTTCGGGGATGTAACTAGTAGAGTGGATAAGGGAGAACCAGTGGATGTGTTATATCTGGACTTTCAGAAGGCTTTCGACAAGGTCCCACATAAAGAGATTAGTATACAAACTTAAAGCACACGGCATTGGGGGTTCAGTGTTGATGTGGATAGAGAACTGGCTGGCAGACAGGAAGCAAAGAGTAGGAGTAAACGGGTCCTGTTCACAATGGCAGGCAGTGGCTAGTGGGGTGCCGCAAGGCTCAATGCTGGGACCCCAGCTATTTACAATATGTATTAATGATTTGGACGAGGGAATTGAATGCAACATCTCCAAATTTGCGGATGACACGAAGCTTGGGGGCAGTGTTAGCTGTGAGGAGGATGCTAGGAGGTTGCAAGGTGACTTGGATAGGCTGGGTGAGTGGGAAAATGCATGGCAGATGCAGTATAATGTGGATAAATGTGAGGTTATCCACTTTGGTGGCAAAAAACAGGAAAGTAGACTTATCTGAATTGTGGCCGATTAGGAAAAGGGGAGATGCAACGAGACCTGGGTGTCATGGTACACCAGTCATTGAAAGGAGGCATGCAGGTGTAGCAGGCAGTGAAGAATGTGAATGGTATGTTAGCATTCATAGCAAAAGGATTTGAGTATATGAGCAGGGAGGTTCTTCTGCAGTTGTACATGGTTTTGGTGAGACCACACCTGGAGTATTGCGTACAATTTTGGTCTCCTAATCTGAGGAAATACATTCTTGCCGTAGAGGGAGTACAGAGAAGGTTCACCAGACGGATTCCTGGGATGTCAGGACTTTCATATGAAGAAAGACTGGATAGACTCGGCTTGTACTCATTAGAATTTAAAAGATTGAGGGGTGATCTTATAGAAATTTACAAAATTCTTAAGGGGTTGGACAGGCTAGATGCAGGAAGATCGTTCCCGATGTTGGGGAAGTCCAGAACAAGGGGTCACAGTTTAATGATAAGGGGGAAATCTTTTAGGACCGAGATGAGAAAAAACATTTTTCACACAGAGAGTGGTGAATCTCTGGAATTCTCTGCCACAGAAGGTAGTTGAGGCCAGTTCATTGGCTATATTTAAGAGGGAGTTAGATGTGGCCCTTGTGGCTAAAGGGATCAGGGGGTATGGAGAGAAGGCAGGTACAGGATACTGAGTTGGTTGATCAGCCATGATCATATTGAATGGCGGTGCAGGCTCGAAGGGCCGAATGGCCTACTCCTGCACCTATTTTCTATGTATCTATGTCGTTTATTTAACCCTTTTCCCCCCGCCGAACCTAGCCGCCGCACCTCACATCCGTACTGGGGCCTACCTACCTCACACTGGGCTCACCCAACTTTGTAGCCGCACCCAACCCATCTAACATCGCCGCCGGACCGGACCTACCGAACATCGCTGCCGGACCAGGGTTCTCCAAACATGGCTGCCGCACCGCACCGCACCCTACTTACCTCATCGCTTTTGAGGGAGAATGCACAAGCCACTCTTGGCTATATGTTTCTCCATTGACTTTTGTTAAATAAAAAAAGAGCCTTGGTGCAAGACCTAGACTGATTTTTATACACTCGCTTGGAATTTGAAAATGGTCCACAACGATGCTGAACTTGAGGGGACGCTTTCTGCCCAATACAATACATCCTCATGTGATAATTCTGTCCACAAACCAACGTCTGTTGCAGTACATCTATATTTGGCATTATCAATCAGTTCTATATTTTCATTTTGAGCCGGCATCATGGCTGCTTCCTCATATTCAGCTTGCTGTTCCACGTCCTGCTTCGCTGTTTCTGTTTCAGGGAGGTTTTCTTCTGGTTGAATGCTAGTAGATGGCTGGATAGCTCCACCAGACTGATTTTCTTGTGTTAGTATCAATATATTCGCTTCACCGCTGGCACTTGTTGCCTCTGTCTGTGGCTGACCCAAGAAAGCAGTGATTGGTCTTAACTTCTTCACCGTATCATTTTCAAGTCTCTTTCTCTTGCGCTTGCTAGCACCACTTTCAAATTTTTTACTCATGCTCAGATTAGAATCTGAATATAAAAAGAAAAATTAATATTCAACGGTTATTAGAAAGGAAACATGAAGGGGCTTTCTCACACAATGCAGTGCACTTGAGTGAAGAAATAAAAATCTGTATAATAGTTGGGAAATATTTCTTAAAGAATTGTTACTTATTGAAAATTATATTGCAAAACCTGAATCAAATCTGCTTGAAAAAGCCTAACTTATAACTAAACAATCAGGTTCACTTCTTAATAAACAGACAACTCACAAAGCAGTTTGGTAGACCAATTCAAAACTTTACTAAACATCGGCCAGTGGAAGGGACAAAGGTGAGGACTCTGCTGCGGACAAACCATTCAGTATCTGAGAGGGGGAGGTCAGGGGGGATGGTGAGCACACGGCAGTGATGGGGGTTGGGGCTGGAGGAAGGCAGGTGAGTGGGCTGAGGCAGAGGTGATGTCTGGTGGGGGGTGGTCAGGAGGTAGGGGGTGTGAGGGACTGTAGTGTGGGTGGGGAAGAGCTGAGGGGGGGGGGGGGGTCACATGGTTTGAGGGGAATGGGGAAGACCCAGTGGAACAGCCACTGAGGTTACCATTGGGGGGGGGGGGGGGGAGACTAGCATTAGGGCCCAGCACAGTCAAACGCAGGGTAGTGGGATTCTGCAGCGTAGAAACCAAGGATATTAGAGGAGCTCCTCTAGTATCTTTGGTGAAAAATTCAGGCCCGGTGATGAGCCCAGGCGGCAGGTAAGGCGACGGCTGCGGGCTGCTGAAAGGCGGTGGAGTGGGCGAGCAAAGCGTGGGAGGTCCTGGTGGGGGGCGGCTGGTCGGTGGGGCGGCGAGGTTCGACGGGTCCGGTGGGGCGGCTAGGTGCGTCCACCCCAGGTGACGCGGCGAATTGGGAAGGCCCCCCGTGCGGTGGCGAGGTGCGTCCGCTCCAGGTGTGGCGTGGAGGTGTGTAGGTCCCCGTGCGGCGTCGAGGGAAAAAGGTTAAATAAACTACATACCTTTACCGTTGTCCTGCACTTCCAATGATCCAAGGATCTATGGAGCAAATTCATCTCCACAACGAATATATACCTTACCTGCATTTTAATCCCTCCCCCCCCCCCTCCCCCCTCCCCCCCTACGCCACCAAAGCCTCCGGAATTGCAAGCACAGCGCCACTGATGGTAGAGTTTGTAACAACGCAACTATCTCAAAAGTTTAACACACCTTGGTGCAGCGAGCAGAGGCCCCCCTAGATCTCGAGGCCCTAAGCTTAAGCTTGTCTAACATACGTAAATCCGGCCCTGCTCACTACAGACCCTTTCTAAGCTCTCAGTTTGGCACAATATTTTATTAATGTTTAGTTTATTATTGCCACATGTACTGAGCTACAATGAAAAGCATTTGTTTGCGTGCTATCCAGACATGAAAAATATCAGAATCAGAATCACACTTTATTTTGCCAAGTATGTTTCGCAACATACTTTTCATTGGCCAGGTCAGTCGTACAATTAAAAGTAACAGATCAGTCAAAAACACATTTTAACATGAACATCCACCACAGTGACTCCTACACAATCCTCACTGTGATCGAAGGCGAAATAAAGTTCAAGCCCTTCCATGTGTTCTTCCTCGGTCAGGGGCCTCGAACCCTCCGTTGATGGAATGATCTTGACTCCCGTAGCCAGCTGGCAATTCAGGCCCTCCGCATCGAGGTGTTCAGCTCCTGCTATTGGGGGGATTGTCAGCTCCCCCACGCCGGGCGATCGAACCTTGCGTCGGGGCTGGTCGAGCCTTCCGCGGCATTGGAGCTCCCAACTAGCCTCTCCTGAGAGCCCTTGATGGCAAGTCCACGGTGGTCATGGTGGGAGCGATCCCAGGCAAGGGATCCGCTCCGATGTTAAGTCCGCGCCCCGCGACATCCAGTTCCAGCGATGGTAGGCTGCAGAATACATGAATAAAATCAAACCCCAATAGTGCACAGATATAGGATAAAACAAAATATTATCAACATTAAACTGGAAAAGAGAAATCCAATAAAAGGTTCTCAATAGGTATGGACAATTCATGTAATAATTTCACACCAGAGTATTTTGCAATATCTGAGACTCAATGAGAAATATTTTCTTTTTTGTTGGTGTTCTGTTTATTTTTAAACATTTACAACGGAAATCAAATGTCTTTAAATCTGTTTTTAATGCACTGATTTTAAAAAGTAAAAATCTCCCTGTTGTATTATCTTTATCATGTGAAGGAAAAATAAATGCCAGCTGTATCAGCAATCCACCAAGTTAATTGAAACATGTAACATTCAATTTTTATATTTGAATTGGCATCGGAAAGTGTAAGAAAATGATAATGAAATACCAATTAATGAAACCTGCAATTAAATGCAACCTTGAATTGCATTACATTAGATTAGTTAATTGTCAAAACACCAGGGTGCAAAGAAATTCCTTGCTCACATGCTCACAAAGTAAACAATGTATCTAGTTATGATATATACCACAATAAATTCAAATGCAAAACAGCACAATGGTGCAAGATTATTGTGCAAAAGTTCCTAAATTCATAAATCATAGGAGCAGAATTAGTCCATTCGGCCCATTGAGTTGACTCTGCCATTCAATCATGGCTGATCTATCTTTCCCTCTCAACCCCATTCTCCTGCTTTCTCTCCATCACCCTTACAAATCAAGAACCCGTCAATTCCTGCTTTAAAAATGCCCAATGACTTGGCCTCCACAGCCATCTGTGGCAATGAATTCCACAGATTCACCACCCTTTGACTAAAGAATCTGTTCATCTTCTTTCTAAAGGTACGTCCATTTATTCTAAGGCTGTGCCCTCTGGTCCTAGACTCTCCCACTAGTGCAAAACATCTCTCCACATCCACTCTATCCAAGTATTTCACTATTCAGTAAGTTTAAATGAGGACCCCCATCATCCTTCTAACCTCCAGTGAGTACAGGCTCAGTGCCCTTGAACATTAACAAAATCCGAGTAGTGCAAAAGAATGTTAAAATACAAGAGGAGAGGCCCAGGAGCCGTTGGTGAGGGAGGAGCGACCTCCGTACGGCGAGTTTCAAAATCCCAGCGCGGGGCTTGTTTCAAAAACCCAGCCCCGGGTCTCCCCGGGTCTCCCAAGAATGGGAAAAATTACGTCAATTCCCCTACCTGTTTCAAGGCTGCTCACATGGAGCAGTCTTGTATCCATTTCGTACAGCCGACAGGAACTTCTGGACTTCGGTTCCTGCAGCTGCAACAACTTTCTGGGCGATCTCCGTCTTGCTCCTGAACTCATCAGAGCAACGGAGCACCGGAGCAGCGGGGCTGGAGAACGCCAGGTGAGCAGCGGAGCTGAAGGCCCAAAACGGAGCAGCGGGGCTGGAGAATGCCAGGTGAGCCACGGGGCTGAAGACCGCCAGCGGAGCAGCGGGGCTGGAGAACGCCAGGTGAGCCGCGGGGCTAAATACCGCCAGCGGAGCAGTGGGGCTGAAGACGGCCAGCGGATCCGCGGGGCTGGAGAAAACCAGCGGATCCACGGGGCTGGAGACGATATTGATCGAAATGAGGTCAGCAATGAACGCGGGATCAAAATCGCTGTTATAAATTGCCACCATATAAGAGGAAAATGTGCTGTGATCAATTCATTTATTGAAACTGAAAACCCTGATATTTTTATCGGGTCTGAATCTTGGCTGGGCCCATCAATCAAATCTGCTGAGATTTTCCCTCCTCACCTCCAAATGTTTAGAAAGGACAGAAACACGCATGGAGGTGGTGTCTTCATCGGAGTTAACAATACCATTCCCTGTTTTGAAAGAACAGACTTAGTCAGCGACTCTGAGCAAATCTGGCGTCAAGCTACACTTGAGGGTCAGTCGTTACAGATCGGAAGCTTTTACCGACCACCTGACATGAAAACGGAGCCCCTTTTAGATCTTGAATCAAACATCTCCAAAATCTCCAAAACGCCTCATCACGCTCTCCACTTATCATCCTGTGGGGCGATTTCAATGTTCCGGGTGTAGATTGGTCTGATGGCATACAAAGTGAACCAAAAGGGGCTCTCCAGGAAGCCCTAGCTGACCTTACTCTGGAAAATCACCTGTCCCAAAAAATCACTTTCCCTACCAGGCATGATGAGACAAATGGCACCGAAAATACTTTAGATTTACTGTTCACTTCACACCCAGATTTAATCTCGGAAGTTTCATCATGTGCAGGAATTAGCGATCATTATATTATCCAAGCAAAACTGGACTTAAAGCTTAAAGTTCCTTCAAAACCACCGCAAAAAAATTCCCTCTGGAAAAAAGTGAACAGCGAGGAATTTAAAGGCATAGCAAAAAGACTGGCAAAAGATTTCTTCAACCTGCAACCAGATAAAAGATCCGTAGAAGACAACTGGGTGTGGCTGAAAAACTCTTTAAATAATATTGTCACAAATCATGTTCCACAAAAACTAATCAAGGGCCGTATGCGTCCTCCTTGGTTTTCGGCAAAACTGAAACGTCTCTGCAGTAAGAAAGACAAGTTTTATATCTGTGCCAAAAAGGGGGTACAAAATTGGACTGGGACAATTTTACTAGTGTGCGAAAGCAAGTCGATCGTGCAATTAGGAGTGCTCATAGACAACATGTTTCCTCTATTCTTGGGGGAGAGCAACCCAAGGCTTTTTGGAGATATGTGAAATCCAGATGGACAGACAACACTGGTGTCCAGATGCTTAAAGTGAACAACTGTCTGATCACTGAGGACCAGGCGAAAGCAGAAGCTCTTGCAAACCAATTTCAACACGTTTTCACCCGGGAAGATGTGGAGCCTTCATCATTTCCAGTCCTTCCGCCCAGCCCATATGCTGATATGCCTGCTATTAAAATTTGAGGTTGAAGGTGTCAAGAAGTTATTGCTCAACATTAATACCACAAAAGCAATTGGACCAGATCAGATACAGAATCAAGCCCTCAAATTCACAGCCGAAGAACTGGCTCCAGTTTTGCAGTTCATTTTTCAACAATCGCTTGACTCGGGCGATGTTCCACTAGATTGGAGGAAGGCCAACATCACTCCTCTCTTTAAGAAGGGTTCAACCCACCAAACCAGCGAATAATCGTCCTGTTTCACTAACAAGTGCTTGCTGCAAATTGCTGGAGCATATCATTGATATTAATCTGATGCGTCACGTGAGCAAACATAATATTCTGGCCGACAACCAACATGCATTTAGGAGGCATAGATCATGCGAGTCTCAGCTTATCCTGACGACAAATGACCTGGCCAAGCACCTTGACAGTAACGTCATCATGGATTTAGTTCATCAAACTTCTGAATTATCTGGGGTGGAACCCTCTCCAAGACGGACGAGAAGCTCACCGTTTAACCTGTTTTTACAAAATGTTAAATGGTCAGCTAGACATAGATCACAAGACCTACACCAACCCCAAACCAATTAGGAGCAGACGAGGGCATTTGATCCAATTTGTGATCCCAGCTACAAAGACAGATGTGTACAGCAATTCATTCTTCCCACACACAATTAAAGCATGGAATAATCTCCACCAAACTATAGTTACCCAACCAGATGCAACTAAATTTAAAGTAGCACTTTCTTCCCAATAACCCTTTCTGGCTTAATCCCTCCCTTCACCACCTCGTTTAAATTCCAGTTGGAATATTTTGGAGGACCAAGTAACCAAGAACCAAGAACCAAGAACCAAGAATGGAATAACGGAATGGAGTTAAATGTGAACAGTAACTCTGGGAATAGTTCATGAATCTGATAGCAATGGGGAAGCAGCTGAACACACTTGGAGCACTGCATTCAGCTTTAGTCACTCTGCTATAGGAAAGATTTCATTAAACTGGATAGAGCGCAGAGATGATTTATGAGGATGTTGCTGGGACTTGAGGGGCTGAACTACAGGGAGAGGCTGGGCAGGCTAGGACTTTATTTGTTGGGGTGCAAGAGGCTGAGTTGGTGATGGATGGTGTAAATGCCCAGAGTCTTATCTCAGGTTAGGGGAATCAAAAACATGTTTAAGGTGAGAGGAATTACATATTAAAGATGGGATAGCAGCACATTTGGAAAGTGGTGAAATCATTGGCCAAAGTCAGCATGGATTTACGAAAGGTAAATCATGTCTGACGAATCTTATAGAATTTTTCGAGGATGTAACTAGTAGCGTGGATAGGGGAGAACCAGTGGATGTGGTGTATCTGGACTTCCAGAAGGCTTTCGACAAGGTCCCACATAAGCGATTAGTATACAAACTTAAAGCACAAGGCATTGGGGGCTCAGTATTGATGTGGATAGAGAACTGGCTGGCAAACAGGAAGCAAAGAGTAGGAGTAAACGGGTCCTTTTCACAATGGCAGGCAGTGACTAGTGGGGTACCCCAAGGCTCAGTACTGGGACCCCAGCTATTTACAATATATATTAATGATCTGGATGAGGGAATTGAAAGCAATATCTCCAAGTTTGCGGATGACACTAAGCTGGGGGGCAGTGTTAGCTGTGAGGAGGATGCTAGGAGACTGCAGGGTGACTTGGATAGGCTGGGTGAGTGGGCAAATGTTTGGCAGATGCAGTATAATGTGGATAAATGTGAGGTTATCCATTTTGGTGGCAAAAAAAAAAACAGGAAAGCAGACTATTATCTAAATGGTGGCCGATTGGGAAAGGGGGAAGGGGGAGATGCAGCGAGACCTGGGTGTCATGGTACACCAGTCATTGAAAGTAGGCATGCAGGTGCAGCAGGCAGTAAAGAAAGCGAATGGTATGTTAGCTTTCATTGCAAAAGGATTTGAGTATAGGAGCAGAGAGGTTCTACTGCAGTTGTACAGGGTCTTGGTGAGACCACACCTGGAGTATTGCGTACAGTTTTGGTCTCCAAATCTGAGGAAGGACATTATTGCCATAGAGGGAGTGCAGAGACGGTTCACCAGACTGATTCCTGGGATGTCAGGACTGTCTTATGAAGAAAGACTGGATAGACTTGGTTTATACTCTCTAGAATTTAGAAGATTGAGAGGGGATCTTATAGAAACTTACAAAATTCTTAAGGGGTTGGACAGGCTAGATGCAGGAAGATTGTTCCCGATGTTAGGGAAGTCCAGGACAAGGGGTCACAGCTTAAGGATAAAGGGGAAATCCTTTAAAACCGAGATGAGAAGAACTTTTTTCACGCAGAGAGTGGTGAATCTCTGGAACTCTCTGCCACAGAGGGTAGTTGAGGCCAGTTCATTGGCTATATTTAAGAGGGAGTTGGATGTGGCCCTTGTGGCTAAGGGGATCAGGGGGTATGGAGAGAAGGCAGGTACGGGATACTGAGTTGGATGATCAACCATGATCATATTGAATGGTGGTGCAGGCTCGAAGGGCCGAATGGCCTACTCCTGCACCTAATTTCTATGTTTCTATGTTTCTAACAAGATTAAATATAAACCTGAGGGTGGTAGATTTTACTACAAGCTGTCAGTGGAGGTAGTTGAGGCAGATGCTGTAACATAATTTAAAAGACACTTGATCAGGTACATGGATAGGAAAGGCTTAGAGAATGTGTGCTATACATGGGTAAATGGGACTAGTTTAGATAGGGCAACTGGATCGGCATGGACGGGCTGCGCTGAAGGGCCTCGGTTCTATGACTAAGACTGGACATCCTGTATCTTCTCTCAGAAAATAATAGAGAAAGAGGAATGGCCATGGTGGGCCGGTATCCTGGACGATACTTCCAGCCTTCCTGATGCAACGCACCATGAAGGTCGACTGGATGGAAGAAAGTGACAAGCTCAGTAGAAACTGAACTATGTTCACCCCTCTCTGCAGGTTCAGACAGTCAATAACAATTTCTGATATGAAACTAATTTAAAGGTCGTCGTGGATGTAAAACGAGCATGTTCTAACATAAGTTCCAGTTGAAAAGTACTCAATGAATAAAATGTATGGTGAAAGTGTGATATCCATTAGTAATCTGTGGGAAATATCCTTCAACGTGCATGCCCTCACTATCACCTGCTAACATTTCATTATTAAATTTGGAACAACACAAAAAGTCAGAGTTGGAACAAGCCAACTGAAAGCTTAAACTGTAAAACATTACAGGTGCTGGTAATCTAAGATAATGGCCAAGGGCTGATAATGCTGAGCAGGCGAGGCAGCACCTGCAGAGAGACAGAAAGACGGAGTTCATGTTTCATCAGATGGCTTCTGGTAAGAGATGTTCAGAATGAAACATTAACATCTTTTTCATTGCATGGTGTTGGCCTGACCTACTGCAGCGGCACAGGGTAAAAAAGTTGCTGCTTTACAGCGCCAGAGACCTGGGTTCGATCCTGACTGCAGGTGTTGTCTGTATGAATGTGTAAGAAGGAACTGCAGATGCTGGTTTAAACCGAAGATAGACACAAAAAGCTGGAGTAACTCAGCGGGACAGGCAGCATTTCTGGAGAGAAGGGTCTTGACCCATAACGTCATCCTTTGCTTCTCTCTAGAGATGCTGCCTGGCCTGCTGAGTTACTCCAGCTTTTAGTGTCTACCTTCGGATGTCTGTATGAACGTTGCCATTCTCTCTGTGACCTCGCGGGTTTTCTCAGGGTGCACCAGTTTTCCCCCACCCTCCAAGGACGTGCGGGAGTGTAGGTTAAATGGCTTCTGTATATTGTCCCTAGAGTGTAGGATAGAACGGGGTCAGCGCGGGGGACGTTGTTGATGGACAGAAGGGCCTGTATCTTTAAAACTAAAAACTATAACTACTAAATATTTTCAATCGCTCGTTTTGTCTAAAAAGAATGTTGAGCTGGAGTTGATTATAGAGCCAGGTGAGTAATCGAACCATGGTGGAATTTAAGGGAGGGATAAGAATGTTAAAATCGAGATGTTGTTTCATGAGAACGAGTTGTAATTCGGCAAGGACGTTGGTAAAGAAGACTTGTGGACACATCACCAGCGAATTGGGAGATCCGTGGGTTACAGTGATTGTGGTGGGAGAGGCCCACGCAGAGTTATGTGTGCAACATTGCGGGCATTTGGACAGTCTTGTGCCATAATTATGCATGTAAACATTTGCAGCAGATTTGGCACCCGAATTACCCAAACGGGTTGTTTCCCATGTTCCCTTATCTGCCAGTCTTGTGTTGGTGGAATTCTTACACTCATACAGCGTTTCATTTCAGTAACGTGCAACAGATGTGAGGTTGGAGGTTGAAGTTTCTAAGAGATTCCGTTCCTTGTGTGCAATGTTCACTGACGGATCGAGAGTGTCCTGGTGGTAATGAAGGAATAATGTGGAATGCAAGTCCTACACCAATTGATCCCCAATTCCCCGAAGCGCAGTTTAGGTTTACTATTCAAAAGGACCAACTCAGCAGGACAGGCAGCATATCTGGAGAATAGGGCAAGGTGACGTTTTGAGACAAGACCTTGATTCAGACTCTCGACCCGAACCGTCACCGAACCATGATCTCCAGGGATGCTGCCTGACCTGCTGAGTTACTCCAGTACTTGGTTTCCTTGTGTGTATGAGCTTGCATCTTTTGTTCCTTATTTCTAGGTTTATTATTGTCATGTGCGGTGAGGCACTGTGAAAAGTTTTGTTTTGAGTGCTATCAAATCAACTCAATTCAGATGTAGACAAAAAATGCTGGAGAAATTCAGTGGGTGAGGTGGCATCTATGGAGAAAAACAGTGGGCGAAGTTTTGGGTCGAGACCCTTCTTCAGACTGATGGGGGGGGGGGGGGTGGGGGGTGGAGGGTGGGGGGGAGAAAGGAAGATGCGGAGACTATAGGCTATGTTGGAGAGCTGGGAAGGGTGAGGGGAAGGAGGGAGAAAACCTGAAATTCGAGAAGTTGATGTTCATATCGCTGGGGTGTAAACTACCCAAACAAAATACGAGGTGTTGTTCCTCCAATTTACGTTGGGCCTCACTTTGGCAATGGAGGAGGCAGGCCCAGGACAGAAAGGTCAGATTCAGAATGGGAGGGGGAGTTGAAGTACTGGGCAACCAGGAGATCGGGTTGGTTAGTACATACCAAGCGGAGGTGTTCAGCAAAGCGGTCGCCGAGCCTACGCTTGGTCTCGCCGATGTAGAGAAGGTAACACCTACGACAGCAATACAGTAGATGAGGTTGGAGGAGGTTCAACCTCTGCCTCACCTGGAAAGATTGATTGGGTCCTTGGATGGAGATGAGGGGTGAGATAAAGCGTCAGGTGTAGCATTTCCTGTGGTTGCAGGGAAAGTACCAGGAGAGTAAGTAAGTAAATGTTATTTATATAGCACGTTTAAATCAACTCGCGCTGAAAGCAAAGTGCTTTACATAGAAGAAATAATTAGGTTTCCGTACATCCATAGAAAAATTTAAAAAAGAAAAATGACACGACACATTATAGAATTTAACATGAACGTCCCCCCACAGAAGAATCAACATTTTCCACTGTGGGGAAAGGCACTAGAAAGTTCAGTCCTTTCCTCTGTGATCACCCGGTGGTCACCCGGCGAGGAGGTGGTTTGGGTGGGAAGGGACAAATTGACCAGGAAGTTACGAAGGGAACGGTCTCTACAGAAAGCAGAAAGGGGAGGAGATAGAAAGATGTGGCCAGTGGGAGGTTCTCCCTGGAGGTGGCAAAAGTGTCGGAGGATTGTATTTTGTATGTTGGCTGATGGGGTGAAAGGTGAGGACAAGGGGGACTCTGTCCTCGTTAGGAGTAGAGGGAATGGAGAGTGAGAGCGCATCTGCAGGATATAGAGGTGAGCGCCTCATCTATAGTCGAAGAGGAGAATACACGTTTCCTGAAGAATTAGGACATCTCCAATGCCCTGGTCTGAAACACCTCATCCTGGGTACAGATGCAGCGTAGACGGAGGAATTGGGAGGGGGATAGAGTCCTTATAGGGAGCAGGGTGGTAAGAAGTGTAGTCAAGATAGCCGTGGGAATCAGTGGGTTTGTAGTAGCTGTCGGTCAGACATCTACTACAAACTTGACTACACTTCTTCCCACCCTGCTCCCTGTAAGGACTATCCCCTACTCCCAATTCCTCCGTCTACGTTGAGCGTAAATTGGAGGAACAACAACTCATTTGTCGCTTGGGTAGTTTAGACCCCAGCGGTATGAACGACCTCTAATTTCAGGTAGCCCTTGCTTTCTCCCTCTCCTCCCCTTCCCAGCTCTCCCTACTGTCCCCGCCTCTTCCTTTCTCCCCCCCCCCCCCCCCCCCCCCCATAACATCAGTCTGAAGAAGGGTCTCGACCCGAAACGTCACCTACTCCTTTTCTCCGTAGATGCTGCCTCACCCGCTGAGTTTCTCCAGCATTTTTGTCTACTTTCGATTTTTCCAACATCTGCAGTTCCTTCTTAAACAAATCAGATCAGATAATACCATACACAAATACAATCACGCCAGAATCTAGTACAAAGGCAAAGGGAAAGATAGCATGGAAATATATAGTTCTCAGTATTATATTAATCTATTTTGTCCCTGAATTTCTTCCTGACATCAGCCCTCAACTCCTTCTGCCGGCACAAACGCATCGAATCCTACCCTTACAATTACATCTGCACAGATTTCAACAATCCAGGTCATATTACATTGTTCTTCAATCGCATAGTTGCCTTTAACAAATTAATTAAACATTGCAGATTGCTCCAGTTCCTAATAAACCACGCCGCAGGGTTTGTTGGTAGCAGCCCAGGGGAAGAATGCATGCCAAGTAACTTTCCGTAAGTTCCCCAATTCTTTATTATTTTTTTATTCCAGAATCAGTGCGCGCTATTTCATGTTTTACGCATTACATGGCAAAGTTAATCCAAACAAGACACATCTGCTCTTTCGCCCGTTCTCTCCACACCGTATGTGAATCTCTTCTGACACGGACGTCAGGCTCCAATTCAAAGTGACCAGAGGCACTCCCAGGTCCCGGGAAACGCTACGCTTTGTGCTGCCATTGGTAAAGTGAGATCTTACTAGGCGTAACCCACCAAAACTTCGGATTGGTAGTCAGATGAATATTGCCCCGAGTGGTTTCAGATTTCATTCCTCAGCCTCATCACGGAAATGTGACAACTCAACAAAATGTAAGGAAAGTTAATTCCCAGCCGAGCTGGAGAATTCCCATCGAAAGGAACCGGCACCAAAAATGAGACCAACATCCACCTCTGGGTTCTACCTCAGCAGGAAGACAGTGGTGCTATGTAGCTTCCTCGTCCTAGTTTTACTGGTGGTTTGCACGGTTTTGGCCATTTTATATGGCAAGCTGGTTGCTGAGAATACGGGCATCTTCTCGCCGACCTGGGAGCCTCCCAGCACCGACTGGGAGACGGCGGCCCCGAGTCGCCAGGGTCCCTGGAACAACTCCCGCTTACCAAACAGTCTTATCGCCAGGAACTACCAGCTGGAGCTGTGGCCGCGCTCGCTCTCCGGGCTGGAGCGACCCAACCACTTCTTCGGCCAAGTTAACGTGACGGTGACTTGCATCAAGGAGACCGAGGTCATCCTGTTGCACAGCCATGAGCTCCACTACACTGGGGTGGCCATCGCCGCCCTGCACCCTCCGGCCATCCGCTGCACTTGGCTTGCAGTTGAGAACGATTATCTGGTGATTGAACTGAACGAGAAGCTGATAACAGGGATGGACTACATCATTCAGGCCAACTACAGCGGGAAGCTGGATGAGTTGTTAACGGGACTTTTCATCATCAACTATACGGAGTGGGGTGTCAACAAGTAAGCAAGTTTGCAAACTAGAAAAGTCGGAGGGGTTCGGGAGCGTCCTGACCAGTGCAACCCTCCTCGGTTTAAGATGCGCCTTCTATTTTGTACACACAAGCAGCTGCAGATGTTGGTATACAAATAAAAAGAGACAAACTGCTGGAATAACTCAGCGGATCAGGTAGCATCTCTGGAGAACACGGATAGGCGGCGTTACGGATCGGAGCCCTTCTTCAGACGCGAAACATCTGCTATTCATGTTCTCCAGATATGTGTAGGAAGGAACTGCTGGTTTAAACCGAAGATAGACACAAAAAGCTGGAGTAGCTCAACGGGATAGGCAGCATTTTTAGAGAGAATGAATACAAACAGAAGGTAGTTGAGGCCAGTTCATTGGCTATATTTAAGAGGGAGTTAGATGTGGTCCTTGTGGCTAAAGGGATCAGGGGGTATGGAGAGAAGGCAGGTACAGGATACTGAGTTGGATGATCAGCCATGGTAATATTGAATGGCGGTGCAGGCTCGAAGGGCCGAATGGCCTACTCCTGCACCTATTTTTATAAGTCCCGGTACAGGTGTCTTTCCCCAGTATTTGCCGCAGCCGTGAATTGGGCGTTGCATGCGACGGGACAGCTTTAGACTTTAACACTTTAGAGATACAGCGCGGAAACAGGTCCTTCGGCCAAGCGAGTCTTCGCCGAACTCTGCGTCGTTTATGTACTAAGCGATTCTCCACAGTGTTAATAGACACAAAAAGCTGGAGTAATTCAGTGGGACAGGCAGCATCTCTGGAGAGAAGGGGGTGGGTGACGAAGCGAGGGATTATAGCGCTCCACAGCGTTAATATCTCCTACCTCCGGGGAAGTCTTTGGACATGCATTTTAACAGAGGGCTCACTCGGGCAGGTTGGGATCCCCTCCCCTCCCCTCACTACTTGCATTACAGTTTCAATTAATTTCGATGCACATGCTCCCAATTAACACTTCTATTTTGCTGCCACGAAGTTATGGTGTTGTGGATAATGTGGTGCATTTGTCCGGCTGTGCTGCACTGAGACTCGCTCATAATTTTAAAATGACAAGTTTAAATCCGCGCAGGACATCCGACCTCGCCCACCGTTGCTTTCTACTCGGTTGCTGAACGAACACACACATGTTCTTCTAAGTCTACTAAGGCAATTTAGCAAGTTTTTGTTAGCATTATTTTTTTTAAGCTTGACATTTTAAAAGTACGGTTTCGGATTCCTAAAGAACAGCCTGGAACCTAAAATACATTTTGAACAAGGGAGCATTATTTTGCAGAGAAGATATGTAGGATTTATTTGAACAAATGAACATGTTTAGAAACATAGAAAATAGGTGCAGGAGTAGGCCATTCGGCCCTTCGAGCCTGCACCGCCATTCAATATGATCATGGCTGATCATCCAACTCAGTATCCTGTACCTGCCTTCTCTCCATACCCCCTGATCCCTTTAGCCACAAGGGCCACATCTAACTCCCTCTTAAATATAGCCAATGAACTGGCCTCAACTACCTTCTGTGCCTGCTGCACCTGCATGCCTACTTTTAATGACTGGTGTACCATGACACCCAGGTCTCGTTGCATCTCCCCTTTTCCTAATCGGCCACCTTCTTGTTTTTGCCACCAAAGTGGATAACCTCACATTTATCCACATTATACTGCATCTGCCATGCATTTTTCCACTCACCCAGCCTATCCAAGTCACCTTGTAGCCTCCTAGCATCCTCCTCACAGCTAACACCTCCCCCCAGCTTCGTGTCATCTGCAAACTTGGAGATGTTGCATTCAATTCCCTCGTCCAAATCATTAATATATATTGCAAATAGCTGGGGTCCCAGCACCGAGCCTTGCGGTACCCCACTAGTCACTGCCTGCCATTCTGAAAAGGACCCGTTTACTCCTACTCTTTGCTTCCTGTCTGCCAGCCAGTTCTCTATCCACATCAATACTGAACCCCCAACACTGTGTGCTTTAAGTTTGTATACTAATCTCTTATGTGGGACCTTGTCGAAAGCCTTCTGAAAGTCCAGATATAACACATCCACTGGTTCTCCCTTATCCACTCTACTAGTTACATCCTCGAAAAATTCTATAAGATTCTTCAGACATGATTTACCTTTCATAAATCCATGCTGACTTTGTCCAATGATTTCACCACTTTCCAAATGTGCTGCTATCCCATATTTAATAACTGATTCTAGCAGTTTCCCCACTACCGATGTTAGACTAACTGGTCCGTAATTCCCCGTTTTCTCTCTCCCTCCCTTCTTAAAAAGCGGGGTTACATTAGCTACCCTCCAATCCTCAGGAACTACTCCAGAATCTAAAGAGTTTTGAAAAATTATCACTAATGCATCCACTATTTCTGGGGCTACTTCCTTAAGTACTCTGGGATGCAGCCTATCTGGCCCTGGGGATTTATCGGCCTTTAATCCATTCAATTTACCTAACACCACTTCCCGGCTAACCTGGATTTCACTCAGTTCCTCCATCTCATTTGACCCCCAGTCGCCTGTTATTTCCGGCAGATTATTTATGTCTTCCTTAGTGAAGACAGAACCAAAGTAGTTATTCAATTGGTCTGCCATGTCCTTGTTCCCCATGATCAATTCACCTTTTTCTGACTGCAAGGGAACATTTGTTTTAACTAATCTTTTTCTCTTCACATATCTATAAAGACTTTTGTAGTCAGTTTTTATGTTCCCTGCCAGTTTTCTTTCATAATCTATTTTCCCTTTCCTAATTAAGCCCTTTGTCCTCCTCTGCTGGTCTCTGAATTTCTCCCAGTCCTCCGGTAGGCTGCTTTTTCTGGCTAATTTGTATGCTTCATCTTTTGTTTTGATACTATCCCCGTTTTCCCTTGTTATCCATGGATGCACTACCTTCCCTGATTTATTTTTTTGCCAAACTGGGATGAACAATTGTTGTAGTTCATCCATGCAGTCTTTAAATGCCTTCCATTGCATATCCACCGTCTCTGTTTCTATGTCTAAGAAGGACCAACATGAGATCTCAAGGAGCTGTTGTTCAAGCACCCACATTTGATACACAAATTGTTGTCTTGGGACGTCAAATCTTGATGATCCAGGTAAAATTCTTCAAAATAAATTGAGTGAGTTGTGTGTCAAGAACGCCCTCTGAAGCAGAAACTATCTGATTTGTTTGCAATTTTAATCTATTTCTAAGGCATGGCAATATCCACAAGCATGGGCGTGTAGGAAGGGTTTCTACCAATGACCCGAATTTGGTTTTGAGGATTGTTGAAAAATGTTGGCTTCTTTCATCTCCACAAAGTGAAAAAGCATTTTTGTGGGACGGTGTTAAGGATTTCTGCTTGATCATTTAAGACCAGAAATATCAAATGGAATTTTTACACTGGAAGCTCAGACAGAGGCAAACTAATTTATTTATCCAACTATATAAGTAGGAGAGTCTCATTCAATATTGAAATGAAACACTCATTTTGGGTGGCCACCATAGGAGGGGAAGTCTTTTTAATGTTGAGCTGGGTTGAAGCTGTACTGTAATAGATTTTTAGGGCAATCAATGGAGAGAGATCCAAAACATCATGGAACAATCAGATTCACAGAATTAAGACAGCACAGCAACATATGGAAAAATGTGAAAATAGAATGTTTTGGCATTATCATTTCAACATATTTTTCTTGCACAACTTCTACATGTTCAGAGGTTTCAGACATCTCCTCGTGTAGTTATTGGAAATGCTTTCATGAAATATTGCGAAAGAGAACAGAACCTGTGATCCAGGGAAATATTCCCAGTGAGATCTGTGTAGCTTTTTATGAAAGTGCAATACTCAACGCATCTATTGTTAACAGAGTTAGCAGCTGGTGTTAAATCCTCCAAAAGTCCTTGGAAAATGTTTTTGAGAACTAGATTCCTTAATGATGACCTGTCCTTTTGATATATTCTTGTGGGATTAGGGCAAGTTTCTTGCAATATTTTGAGACAAGGAAGTGCTGTTAGTCCATAATTAGTCCTAGAACAAAGCAAGAATTCCATTGTCCTATCTGGGACACATGACAATAAACTCTCTTGACTTGACTTGACTAATTTCAGTTGAATGCATAGAAACTACCATTACTGTCTGCTCCCAAGGACAGTTTTCCTACAATAATAGCACTTCCATAGACTGGGCTGTGATATGTTTGGCTTTCCTACCAAGGTACTTATGAATCCCTCGTTAAGAAATTATAAAAAGACCAACAAGGAACCACAAGGAGTGAATGAGTAGTGAAGTTTGACAGTGCCTTAAGCAGATTTCAGGACAAGCAATAAAAGTGAGTCAAATGAGAAATACATAACATTATAAAGTTATAAAGGCCAGATGGTGGTACAGCTACACCAATTCCTTCAGGATCAATTAGGTTCAAATATTACAGAGATCAGAAATGTCTACCTCATTGGAGACCCTCTTTGATCAGACTATACTGGGCTTTATCTTGCATTAAATGTCATTCACGTTATTCCTATTATCATTTATCTGCACCATAGATGGCTCGATTGTAATCATGTGTTGTCTTTCTACTGAGTGGTTAGCATGCAACACAAACTTTTCACTGTACCTCGGGACACGTGACAATAAACTAAACTCAAACTAAACTCAAACTCAACTCAAAATAGCTGCAATGTTAAATTAATTCATTTTGATTGTTACAATTTGAACAAAACACAATCCATAGGAGAAGGAATGTTATTGATCACTCCTTAACATTGAATGGTGCAGAAGGATAGTTGTTATTTACAGCCCTGTAAATACATACACTCAATGGGACAGCATGGAAAGCTGGCATCATGCCGCAGCTATTTCACCAGTCCTAGTGGATGGTGAACAATGAGTCAAGTCATCAGTGGTCAAAATTATTTAAACAAGCATATTTAAAAACATATCAAACTGTTGCTAAGTGAAAACATACAATGAAATTAAGAAAATGTAATTGAAAGTTCATTTAAACTTTCTGTTGAAAAGAAGCTTGCTGATCCAATCAGCCCTGTCTGTGGTATCGGCATAGAGCTAAGAGGGCCAGAAACAAAATGTATCCACCTCTGAGCTCAGTAAATTACAGGGTTTGGTCAGAAGGTGGTGAATCTGTGGAATTCATTGCCAAGTCTTTTTTTAAATTATTATTTTTATTAGAAGCAATTGTACAAGAATAAAACATTTGGCATGTAAAATTATAGATTTATTGTACAACTTCAATTTTGACCTTCTAACCTGAAAATGAGGGAAAAGAAGAGAGAAAGAACAAGAGAGTGAATGTAAAAAGTGAAAAGATAGGACCCCTAGACAACCAAAGTAGTGTGGCCAAAGAGTGAATAAAGATATAAGAGGAAAATAAAATTAAAAAAAAAAAGTGGAGATATACCTGCCCCTCCCCCCTCCACTTAGAGTGGTCCTCACCTCTACAATCTACCCTAGTGGAGACTCTCAGACTACCTTTAATCAGGTTACGGGAGTTTTCTTGCATTAAACGTTATTCCTCTTATCCTGTGTCTGTAAACTGGGGACATCTTAATTGTAATCATGTATAATCTTTTCACTGACTGGATAGTACGTAACAAAAAAGCTTTTCACTGTACCTTGGTACATGTGACGATAAACTAAACTGAACTAAACAAAAGGGGATTGAGGCATGCTTTGTGTAAAGAAATGGGTTATATGTGTTCTCATTTCTATTCAATTTCTCTTTGCCTCACATTTACATACATAGATACATAGACAGGTGCAGGAGTAGGCCAATCGGCCCTTTGAGCCAGCACCGACATTCAAAGTGATCATGGCTGATCATCCACAACCAGTACCCCGTTCCTGCCTTCTCCCCATACCTCTTGATTCCGCTAGCCCTAAGAGCTCTATCTAACTCTCTTTTGAATGCATCAAGTGATTCGGCCTCCACTGCCTTCTGTGGCAGAGAATTCCACAAATTCACAACTCACTTTGTGAAGATGTTTTTTCCTCATCTCAGTGCTAAATGGCCTACCCCTTATTCTCCCATTCCTTTAAAAGTTGGAGGAGTTTAAAATCCCTGCTGTGACCCACAATTTTGCACAATGTACAAACTCACAAACTTGAGATTTTTCACCAAGAGCTCCTCCAGATAATTATATTTATTTAGGAAGGATGAACTTCCATCTGATTGTAAAATGGAGACTTGTATGTTACAAATGACCCTTCGTTCACCAGGTATAACTGTGAAAATTGTTTCTAAAAGGGAATGTTAAAAGAATAAAGCCATTTCTATATCAGCTTTAGGAATAGATATCTAGATAGGGTGGGATTGGGCATGTAGTGGGGAATAAAGGAAATGCAAACTCGATTACAAACACTCTGTTATTGTTTAATGTCTTAAAAACGTTAACATCTCTACCAAACTGAGCTTTGGGAGACTGAGGAGACGAAGAGTAATATTGCACACCGGGAAATATTTATGAAATATAAGAATTTAATTTCCTTGACATTGGCAAACTTATGCAGTTCTTTAATTCCTGCAGAAAAACAGCTTTGAAAGGGGAAATGAACTCAAAAATACCACCTGCTGTTGGAAATCTGAAGTAAAAATGCAAAATTCTGCAGACACACAGCAGTTTCAGCGGCATTTGTGCTAAGAGAAACAATGTTTTAGGCAAAGAACTGGGAAAGTGAGAAAGAGAGTTTTAGTTTTAACTTGCAGTCAAGGTGGGTGCATAGGACAAAGAATATCTCTCTTATAGCTGAAGCCAAGGTTATCATGGTGATTACAAAGCTTATGGAGCAGTCTAGCTGATAGATTTAAAAAAAAACATAGAACAAGGAACCTTGAAAAGTACAGCACAGAAACAGACCCTTTGGCCCATAATGTTCGTGCCAAACATGATGCCAAGATAAACTAGTCTCATTTGCCTGCACACGAGCCATATCCCTCCATTCACGACAAATCCATGTGCCTGTCTAAAAGCTTCTCACATGGCAGGCAGTATTTTATCTGTAATTAAATAGAGAGCAAACAAACAAAGGGACATGCAGAGAGCCGATCTGCAGTAAGTTTCTCTCACTAATATCAACTTGTGTGTCTTCTTCATTCCAGGACAACATCTGATTTTCTGGGTTTTTCTAGCCTTTTGGATTCAGGATCAGGAACAACTCTGACCTGAACTTTATAGTTTCTACAATGCTCCTTTGTTTTTTTTTCCCCTCTTTATGTTGTCTCTTTAATCTATCATTAAGACTGGTTGACTATCAGTCCTATCATCTCCATTTTACAATCTGATGGAAGTTCATCCTTCCTAAATAAATATTAATAGAATTATCTGGAGTAGCTCTTGGTGAAAAATGTCTCAGGTTTTTGAGTTTGTACATTGTGCAAAACTGTGGGTCACAGCAGCGGTTTTAAACGCCTCCAACTTTTAGACTATCAATAAGACTCAATAAGACAGCTACAATAAGGCAGGATCATCCTGGCCATCCTTGTCTCCCTCTGGGCTTGCAAGAGACAAGTAAGTTATCAGACTTCTTTCTATTTCAGAATTATTCAAAATATTAAACCAAGGGAAACTTTTGTTTTTGCTTTAATTAGAATGTTTTAAATATTTAATCTAATGTTTGAACATTTATCTAGACAGCGGTGGAGCAAGCTCTTGCCCTTTCATGTGAACTAGAATCAGTGCTGTAGAATGTACGGCACTGTTACTCCATTATCATAAAGTCATAAGTAATAGGAGTAGAATTAGGCCATTCGATTCATCAAGTCTCTTCCGTCATTCAATTGTGGCTGAACTATCTCTCCCTGCCAACCCTAGGCCCTTCGGTTCAAAGTGTCCTTGTGGAACACAATGCCGTTGTTTTGGAAATAGTTTCAGAGTTGGGTGAATGTGGTCACCAAGTTTCTTCGCAACTGGGTGCCACCACATTATGAGACAAGTGCATCCTACCCTTGCATCAATCCTACTCCGTCTATTATAGGGAGCCAGAGCGTTAACACCTTTGGCAACATTTTAATTCTCTTAAAAGTTTCAAATTTCTAATTGACCCGATGCTGCTAGATAATCCATGCTGGTATACAAGTTTATAAATCTGCGTTGAGAAAGCATTATTGGAATAGTATTGTTTTAATCATGCAGTTTCTGGAGTTGATTTGTGGAACTTGGCATCCTGTTGGTCTCCATCTGGAACACCTGCCAGGTGGTTAGTTTTGGCTCCTTCCCTGGCTGCATTCTTCTTCAAAATATTAACAGGCTGTTTTTCTTTGCTTTTAAAAAATAGCAGTAGTAATTGAGAATGGCTTATGCCGTAGATATCCCACAGTGATCTGGCATGGATGTAATAGCTAACCATATACGACCAGGTACTTTGGCCTCTTTGGAGAGTGCAACGTGATTTCCCTTAAGTGGTGCAGAAAACATCATCCCATTTTATGGACCCTGATGACATTCTCCAGCACTTGCCGAAAATCATGATGCGGCAATATGAGAAAGTTGGAATTTTTGTAACAATATTGAGTGGAACTAATAAAATAATAACCAGCAAAAAATTTAGATCATTTCCAAACTCCATGGATTTTTTGAGTCCCATTTATCCTTCAGAAAAGGAATCTGCAACATGTGCATATTTTTGACAGGCATGTTTATTGAAGTTTAATTGAATTATGTGGGGATTTCCACCATGATATTCCGGTTGTTTCAAGTTGCAGGAGATACCACAGAGTTGTGCAGTAGGTGCCAGAGGAATGTTGGAGGAGGAGGAGAAGCATGGTGTGGGAACAATATTTCAGGGAAGTTACCTGCATTAAAATCTCCCACGGAGGAGCTGAAGGAAATCCACATTAGGCAGGAAATGGTGTTGGGTAGACTGATGGGACTGAAGGCTGATAAATCCCCAGGGCCTGGTGGTCTGCATCCCAGGGTACTTAAGGAGGTGGCTCTTGAAATCGTGGACGTATTGGTGATAATTTTCCAATGTTCTATAGATTCGGGATCAGTTCCTGTGGATTGGAGGGTAGCTAATGTTATCCCACTTTTTAAGAAAGGCGGGAGAGAGACAACAGCGAATTATAGCCCAGTTAGCAGGTTGGGTGAGTGGGCAGGTGTGTGGCAGATGCAGTTTAATGTGGATAAATGTGGTTATCCACTTTGGTAGCAAATACATGAAGGCAGATTATTATCTAAATGGTGTCAAGTAGGGAAAAGGGGAAGTACAACGGGATCTGGGGGTCCTTGTTCACCAGTCAACGAAAGTAAGCATGCAGGTACAGCAGGCAGTGAAGAAAATGAATGACATGTTGGCCTTCATAACAAGAGGAGTTGAGTATAGGAGCAAAGAGGTCCTTTTGTAGTTGGACAGGGCCCTAGTGAGACCACACCTGGAGTATTTTGTGCAGTTTTGGTCCACTAATTTGAGGAAGGACATTCTTGCTATTGAGGGAGTGCAGCGTAGGTTTACAAGGTTAATTACCGGAATGGCAGGACTGTCATTTGCTGAGAGAATGGAGTGGCTGGGCTTGTATACTCTGGAATTTAGAAGGATGTGGGGATCCTATTGAAACATATAAGATTATTAAGGGTTTGGACATGCTAGAGGCAGGAAACATGTTCCTGATGTTGGGAGAGTCCAGAACCAGGGACCATAGTTTAAGAATAATTTCACACAGAGAGTTGTGACTATGCAATTCTCTGCCTCAGAAGACAGTAGAGGCAGGTTCTCTGGATGCTTTCAAGAGAGAGCTAGATAGGGCTCTTAAAAATAGCAGTCATGGGATATGGGGAGAAGGCAGGAACGGGTGATTGGGGATGTTCAGCATGGTCACATTAAATGGTGGTGCTGGCTCGAAGGGGCGAATGGGCTACTCCTGCACCTATTGTCTATTGTTTATATTCCTGGCCAGCTTTCCCTCGTACTTCATCTTTCCAGCCGTTATTGTCCATTTTGTTTCCTTCTGTTGTCCAATGAAAGTTTCCCAATCCTCTGGCTTCCGGTTACTCTTTGCTGTGTTATACATCTTTTCTTTTAGTTTTATTCTATCCCTAACTTCTCTTGTCAGCCACAGTTGCCTCCTACTCCCCTTAGAATCTTTCTTCCTTTTTGGAATGAAATAATCCTGCGTCTTCCGGATTATGCCCAGAAATTCCTGCCATTGCTGTTCCACCGCCGTTCCTGCTAGGATCCCTTTCCAGTCTACCTTGGCCAGCTCCTCTCTCATGCCTTCATAGTCCCTCATGCCTTCATTGTTCAACTGCATCACTGACACTTCCGTTTTAACCTTCTCTTTCTCAAATTGCTGATTAAAACTAATCATATTATGATCACTACCTCCAAGTGGTTCCTTTACCTCTAGTTCTCTTATCAAATCTGGTTTATTAGACAACACTAAATCCAGAATTGCCTTTTCTCTGGTCGGCTCCATTACAAGCTGCTCTCAGAATCCATCGGAGGCATTTTACAAACTCTCTTTCTTGGGGCCCTAAACCAACCTGATTTTCCCAGTCTACCTGCATATTGAAATCCCCCATCACCACAATGGCATTACCTTTGTTACATGCCTGTTTTAACTCCTGCTGCAACTTACACCCTACATCCAGAAAGAGGTTCCTCTCCATCTCCTCTTCAAAAAAAACAATCAAATTCATGAGACATATAAAGCATTACTGGCTATCCCTAACCATTCTATGCCTTTTCCAAGTGCAAATAAACCCTGTCTATCAGAATCCCCACCAGTGACATTCCCGCTAATGATGTAGTTGACAATTGATTGGTTGACAATTGATTGTCAACCAATGTTACCTGATCTTGTCTATTACTCCAACAGGAACATGGTGGCCTTGAACCTTTCCTATCTCAAAAGCCTCTAACTAGCCTTTCTCTCCCTCCCCCCCCCCCCCCCCTCTCTCCCCCTCTCTCACCCCCTCTCTCTCTTCTTCCCTCTATCTCCCTCCTCTCTCTCTCTCTCCCCCCCTCTCCCCCCTCTCTCTCTCTCTTCCCCCCCCCCCCCTCTCTCTCTCTCCTCCCCCCCTCTCCTCTCTCCCCGCTCTCTCTCCCCCCCCCCTCTCTCCCCCATTAACCCCATTGACTAATGGGAGGTTTTTGGTATAATTACATCAAAGTGATCCCCTCTATTTTCTAAATTCTACCCCTTTGGCCTCTAGTTCCAGTTGTGATGTTTCCAAATCAATGGTGCAGTCACCCACCTGCCTTGTCTTCACCTTTGTGCATACTGGAAGTATTGATATCCAAAAAAACCATTGAGCCAGTCTTGCCCATCCCTCAGCCATATGTTTGTAATATCACAATTTGAGGGCGCTTCTATTAAAATAAATGTGATTTAGTCCATAAGACTGAACCATCCACTCACTTATCAGGCAATTGGAATGTCCTCCCATCAGATAGAGTGTGGTACTGACATCCCATCTACCTCATTGGAGACCCTTGAACTATCATTAATCAGACTTTATTCTGTATCTGCTCACTGTACACGATTTGATTGTAATCATGTGTAGTCTCTTCGTTGATTGGATGGCATGCATTGAAATAGCCTTTTCACTGCACCTCAGTACACATGATAATAATAAACTGAACTAAACTAAGCTAAGATTCTCCACACCCCCTATACTCCTCCTGCCTGGCCTGCTTACTGGACTTGCTTTGCTGAACATCGATAGTTGTAACCTCTTTCTCATCTGATTTATTTCTTCTTTGGGTCCAATCCCTTCTGCCAAACTATGTAATCTATCTCAAATGAAATTAACAAAACTGATTACAAGCCTATATATCCTGCTCATTAAAAAAAATTCTTACACTCCTCCCACTTACTTTGCAGACCCTCATTTCACTTTTCCTACCTATGTCGTTGGTACTAATATAGACCATGACATGCGTGCAGGAAGGAACTTCAAATGCTGATTTACACCAAAGATACACAAATTTCTGGAGAAAGTCAGCGGGTCAGGCAGCATCTCTGGAGTGAAGGAATGGGTGATGTTTCAGGTCGACACCTGCCTGCTCACCTTCCCCTTTCTGAAAGTCCAATGCCCATTCAGAGACATCTTTGACCTTCACACCAGGGAGGCAATGCACCATCCAAGAGTATCGTTCATGGCCACAGAAACACTTATCTGAGCAGTAACTACTGAGTCCCCTATCATCAATTGACACCTGGAGTTTGACAATTCATGCTGTACACTATAGCCAGCTCTGGTGCTACCGAACGTGCTGCTGCTCTGGTTCCCCTCTGAGATGTCACCTTCAACGGTTTTAAAGACCATGTTGTTAGGGAGGGTGATAGGAACAAGAGACTCCTGCACTACTGACTTCCTCCAGTTTGAACACCTCCCTGAAACGCCTATCTATAACACTTTCTGACTCTTCCTCAGTCAGTCCAGCTGCCAGTGTCACCAATCCAAGAGGTTTGCGATAAGCTGCAGCTTCAGTTTAGTTTAGATATTCGGAGGCTCCAGCCGCCGGCCCGGTAGACGGTGACTTCGGGAGCTCGCGGGTCCTTGCTGGGAGATCGTTTTTCAGGGCTTCCGCAACGGCGACTTCTCCCATCCGAGTTGCGGGGTTGAGGATGACCTGGAGCGGGGCCTTACATCGCCCGGCGCGACCTTAATGGCTGCGGGACTTATTTACCATCGCCCGCCGGGGGCTTTCACTCTGACATCGGGAGGAGAATGGGGAGTGAAGGGGAGACATAAGACTTTGCCTTCCATCACAGTGAGGAGGAGATTCGCTGTGATGGATGTTTGTGTAAATTGTGTTGTGTCTTGGTTCTTCTACTTGTGTGTATGGCTGCAGAAACCAAATTTTGTTTGAACCTCAATGAGGTTCAAATGACAACAAATAAATTGTACCATTGTATCATCATTGTATCATATACAGCTTGGAAACAGGCCCTACCGAATCCATGTTGACCAGCGATCCACACACACCACACACACTACACACACTAGGGACAATTTATACCAAGCTAATTAACCTACAAACCAATACTTCTTTGGAGTGTTGAAGGAAACCGAAGATCTTGGCGAGAAACCACACAGGTCACGGGGAGAACGTATAAACTCTACAGGCAAGCGCCCGTAGTCAGGATTGAGCCTGGGTCTCTGGCGCTGTAGGGAAGTAGCTCCACTGCTGCGCCCCCATGCTGACCTTTGCTGCTGGATGTACTTCTTGCAAATGTGGTCGTTAGAGGCCACTTGACCTCTTTGTGTTCTCCCATATTTCACAAGAGGAGCATTAACACTCCACTGACTGTCATTTCTACTCTGACATTAGTAATGGGTTAAAAAAAAAAAAAATTACCTTCCCTCGACTTAATGTACTCTGTCATCACTCAGGCTCCTTATTAAAGCCCCCCATGTCGAAGCCTCAGCACTTATTCCTCAAGCACAGCAATTCATTCTCAAAACTGTTGGAGATATGTGCAACTTCTCAACATTCATATCTATTTAATGTACACAAAAAAGCTGGAGAAACTCAGCGGGTGCAGCAGCATCTATGGAGCGAAGGCAATAGGCAACGTTTCGGGCCGAAACCCTTCTTCAGACTGATCGGGGGCGGGGACAAGAAAGGAAAAAGGAGGAGGAGCCCGAAGGCTGGGGGATGGGAAGAGACAGCAGGAGGGCTGAGGAAGGCGAGGAGAAAGCAAGGACTAACAAAATTGGGAGAATTCGATGTTCATGCCCCCAGGATGCAGACTCCCCAAGCGGAATATGAGGTGCTGTTCCTCCAATTTCCGGTGTTGCTCGCTGTGGCCATGGAGGAGACCCAGGACAGAGAGGTCGGAGACAGAGTGAGAGGGGGAGTTGAAGTGCTGAGCCACCGGGAGGTCAGGTTGGTTATTGCGGACTGAGCTGAGGTGTTCAGCGAAACGATCACCCAACCTCCGCTTGGTCTCACGGATATAGATCTGCTGACATCTAGAGCAGCGGATGCAATAGATGAGGTTGGAGGAGATGCAGGTAAACCTCTGTCGCACCTGGAACGACTGCTTGGGTCCTTGAATGGAGTCGAGGGGGGGAGGTAAAGGGACAAGTGTTGCATCTCTTGCGGTTGCAAGGGAAAGTGCCCGAGGAGGGGGTGGTACGAGGGAAGGGAAGAGTTGACAAGGGAGTTATGGAGGGAGTGGACTTTGCGGAAGGCAGATATGGGGGGAGATGGGAAGATGTGGCGAGTGGTGGGGTCACGTTGGAGGTGGCGAAACTGACGGAGGATTACTTGTTGTATGTGACGGCTGGTGGGGTGAAAGGTGAGGACTAGGGGGACTGTGCCCTTGTTGCGAGTGGGGGGATGGGGAGAGAGAGCAATGTTGCGGGGTATGGAAGAGACCCTTGTGCGAGCCTCATCTATGGTGGAGGAGGGGAACCCCGTTCCCTGAATAATGAGGACATTTCAGATGCCCTGGTGTGGAACGCCTCATCCGTGGAGCAGATGCGGCGTAGACGGAGGAATTGGGAGTAAGGGATGGAGTCCTTACAGGAAGCAGGGTGGGAAGAAGTGTAGTCCAGATAGCCATGGGAGTCAGTGGGTTTATAGTGGATGTCGGTCAGAAGTCCATCACCTGCAATGGAGATAGTGAGGTCAAGGAATGGTAGGGAAGTGTCGGAAATGGTCCAGGTGTATTTGAGTGCCGGATGGAAGTTAGTGGTGAAGTGGATGAAGTCAGTCAGTTGTGTGCGCGTGCAGGAGGTGGCACCAAAGCAGTCGTCGATGTAGCGCATCTATTTATCTCTGAGATACTATATTCACAGTGCTGATTTGATTTTACGGCTAATTGTCAGAGACCAGCATTTTAAATAGCTTGCCTGTATTCTCTCGGACTGCAGGCTTCCATATGCTGTTGCATGCCATTAACTGGGTGCATGTTGCTTTGTGCATGTCACCTCTCAATTCTGTCTCTTGCCAGAATCTGAAGAGATTCAAGTTCATTACAACACAATTAGAACATTAAACCAGCAACTGCAGTTCTTTCTTCCACATACAGTCACTTGAGTTTGTTCCGTCATTGAATTAAATTATGGCGGATCGAATCTTGAGTTAAATTCTACTTTCCTTACCATGTCTCATTACTCTAGACTCTACAATGGTCAAAACTTGTCCCTCACAAATAAACATAATCTTTTATTTAAGATAGACAAAAATGCTGGAGAAACTCCACGGGTGAGGCAGCATCTATGGAGAGAAGGAATAGGCAACGTTTTGGGTCGAGGCCCTTCTTCAGACTGAGGGGTCGAGACCCTTCTTCAGATGCTGCCTCACCCGCTGAGTTTCTCCAGCATTTTTGTCTACCTTCGATTTTTCCAGCATCTGCAGTTCTACTTTAATCTATATAATTAAAAGTCTAAACTTGACCACTTCCTGTTTGCACTATATATTGATTAGAAAAAAACGCTTACGGCTGTGATTTTTGGCCATCTTACTCAGCCCCCTCCAGCTGTCAGGGCCAGAGGATTTTTCCCATCGTTGAAAAATATATGACATTAATGTTTAAAAATAATGTTGAGATTCTCTCTGCTGTCAATCATACAATGAAGGCCACGCCCCTTCTAGTGGGAGGGGGGGCTATAAAACCCGGACGTGTGTGTGTGGCTCAGTCTCTGCTCGATGGGGGAGGGAGAGGGTCACAACTTAGTCTGAGCTGGAAATCTACAGAACAATGAAAATACTGACCTGTGAGTGCTCTTTATGTGTTTTTAAACCTTTTGCAACTGTGTTGCTATTGAAATGTGTGCCTATTGCAACTGTGTGCCTTTTACAACTGTGCGCCTTTTGCAACTGTAAAAAAGGATGAAAATGGCGAAAATTGATTGTCCACCCTCTCCCCCTTTTCTCTCATAGTCTCCCACCTGATTTCGGCAGAATTTTTTTTTTGTTTTTAATTTTTTTAAAGTTTTTATTGGAGGAAAAAAATACAGTACATCTGACGTATTGCATTACATTTCCTTCCATTTTGTTTTTTAAATATAATAAGAAAATAACCCTTACCCACCCTCCCTAAACACCCATTGGCAACTAATGTGCTCACAATACAAATATATCACAAATTTCTGTCAGCTTCTGACCTGCCAGCCTGCCAGGCTTGAGTTACTGAGCTTCCAGGCCTGAGTGACTGAGCTGCCAGCCCAAGAATCTATTCGGCCCACAATGTCCGTACTAGCCCTCTGGCAGGCACGTGCCATGAGTAATTACTCAGGGTAAGCATTCAGTCGGCTTTAAAAAAAAATTTAAACCACGCATCCGCAGATTGTTCAGTCCGTAAAAATAAAAAATAAAAATAAAAACAGTAACAATTCAATTTGCCCAAGGCTTCCTAGTCTCCTTTATTCTGAATTACTGAATGGGTGGGTGGGGAAGATTGATGGCAGGTGGAGAGATGGTGGGAAAAATGGTACAGAGAAAAGTTGAATCAGTTGTCATCTTATTGAAAGACAACACTTGTTCAAGGGACCAATTGGGGGGACAGGTCCTTTCACAGCGTGTGGAGAGTCTGTGGGTTAAAGATGTGGGGAGAGCAGGAGTGTTGAGAAGGAGGGGGTTGGGGATAATGCCAGTAACTCACTCACTCACCGCTGCCGCAGCTCTCCGGGCGCGAAGCCACGCACTGTAGCCGGGAATAGAAGCAGCTCGGGTGGCTGCGAGCGGCCGCCGGGACCCGAAAGACTTCTGCCGGCCCGCTCACCTCTGGCAGTGTTCTCCGTCAGAACACCTCTCACCTGCCGCTCGCTCATGTCAGCCGCTTCCAGCAAATCCTTAAATTCCCACAGCCGAGTAACCTCAATTGCGCTGTCGGAATTTAAGGACTTGAGTGAGGCCAGCGAGTGGCAGGAGAGAGGTTTTTAGATGGAGAGCTGCCAGAGGTAAGCGGGGACCGGCAGCAGGCGCTGAGGTGGCAGCCGCTCACTGCCAGCCGAGCTGCTTCTCTCCCCCCCCTCCCCAGCCTAAATGCGGTGGCATTGCACGCCTTCGTGCAAGGAGCGTCACAAGTGGCATTATCCCGATCCCCTCCTTCACAACATTCATGCCCTCCCCGCAGCTTTACCCCGGGCCAGACTCCCAAACAGCTGTGAAAGGAGCTCTCCCCCACACCCCGGGAAATACGGTATTAAAAACATCGCCAAGAAATGTACTTACCACATCATTGGTACACAAACTCCATTCTTCTCTCTCTGTTTCCTAAAATACACTTAAAATAATGCCAATCCATATTTGAAAACCCCGCCAAGAAACTAGCGCTGCACATGCGCATCAGGCTGCTGCGCATGCGCAGTGCTGCAAACGCAGAATTTCTGCTGCCTTCAGCCCCAATTGAAAGTGATGGCTTCCAGCAGCGCTGACGGCACGTGGGCTACACAGAGTTTCCCGTGTTCTCTTAGATCGATCTCTTAGATAGGCATAATTTTCCCATGCCTTTACTATTTATATTTAGTAATTACTATGTTATAATTTTAGTCGGGGTAGGCAGTGCCTACCTTGCCTACCCTGACGTCACGTGCCTGCCCTCTGGAAACCAGTTCCTTCGGCACGCTACACCCATGCTAGCCCTCCAGAAAGCCCCCCCCCCCACACACTGGCCAGCAATCTTGGAATTGGTGGAGAGGTGGAATATTGTGTTGGGGGACCAGCCCTCCCGTGTGAAGCTGGGACCCAATGGGTCCCACTTAGTCTAGTATTTTATATAAACTTGTTTATAACCAGTGGCTTGCCCTCCTATGTTCTCTGGGCCAGAGATTACTAAGACAACTGAGATGCCAAAGATTCACAAGCTTGTGAGAGCTGAATTTTCTCCTCACTTCAGTTTTAAATGTAAACCTCCTTATTGTAAAACTATTGCCCAAGTTCTAGACCCCACCATAAGATGTAACCTCAGAATTTTTAAAAGTTTCATCAAGGTCATGTCTCATTCTTCTAAACTCCAACAAATAAGATTAACATGCATTGTATTTTCTCTGATGACAACTATTTCTCATTTGTGGACCTTATCTAAACTGCCCACAAAACAAGTATATCCCTCCTTGTAAAAGGAGATCAAAACTCTTTGCGGTGCTCCAGATGTGATCTCACCAATTAACAATACGATTTCTCAACATTTATATTCCTTATCCCCTGTGATCAAGCACAAAGCTGAAATACCTAACTTCCTCCCCCCCCCCAAGACTTGCTTCTTGCCAATTATGACTTGAATTTTACCAGAAATACAATTCTATAATGGATAATATGCTGTCATAAGATGAAAGGCAGTCATTTTCATCTCATTATTGGTGTCAGATTATTTCTCTTCACATCTGGATTAAAGCTGTAGTGTGACCTTGAGCCTAGTTGTTTACTGTTCCGAGCAGTTTCAAAACAGTTTGGCACAGCTGAATGGCTGGCTTGACCACTTCAGAGGGGAGAGTAGACTATATACCAGGGGAATAGAAGCATAAATGCCAGAAGCATTCAGAATTTATAATGAAGGATTCTGGATCTGAAACGTTAACCGCTTCATTTTCCACATTTTCCTACAATCTTCCTGCATCTAGCCTGTCCAACCCCTTAAGAATTTTATAAGTTTCTATAAGATCCCCCCTCAATCTTCTAAATTCTAGTGAGTACAAGCTGAGTCTATCCAGTCTTTCTTCATATGAAAGTCCTGACATCCTAGGAATCAGTCTGGTGAACCTTCTCTGTACTCCCTCCGATTACTGGGATGTCAGGACATCCTGACATAATGGGTGACTTCAATCTACATATAGATTGGGTGAATAAAATTGGCAGGGGTGCTGAGGAAGAAACAGAGATATCATTGTCTTGACACCATGTTACAAAGTTCTCTATTTCCTTCCTGTGTTCTGTTTAGTCATTGCTCATGATTAGGCCCACCACAGCGGTGTCCTATACAAACTTGTTGATGGAGTTGGAGCTGAATTTGCCCTGCACAGTCGTGAGTTTAAAGAGAATATGGTAGGGGGCTAGTGTCGGGAATTGTTGCCTGGGTTTCAACAACTAAGTTACAGAGATAGGTTGAATAAGTTAGGTCTTTATTCTCTGGAGCGCAGAAGGTGTAGGGGGGACCTGATAGAGGTCTTTAAAATGATGAGAGGGATAGACAGAGTTGATGTGGACAAGCTTTTCCCTTTGAGAATAGGGAAGATTCAAACAAGAGGACATGACTTCAGAATTAAGGGACAGAAGTTTAGGGGTAATATGAGGGGGAACTTCTTTACTCAGAGAGTGGTAGCGGTGTGGAATGAGCTCCCAGTGGAAGTGGTGGAGGCAGGTTCATTGGTATCATTTAAAAATAAATTGGATAGGCATATGGATGAGAAGGGAATGGAGGGTTATGATATGAGTGCAGGCAGGTGGGACTAAGGGGAAAAAAAAAATTGTTCGGCACGGACTTGTAGGGCCGAGATGGCCTGTTTCCGTGCTGTAATTGTTATATGGTTTATATGGTTAAGTGGGTGATTAAAAGGGCCAAAAGGGGCTATGAAATGGGCTTCAGCAAGTCGAATTAAAAAAAAATCCTAAATGGCCTGTCCCACTTTCACGACCTAATTCACGAGTTTGCCCTTGACTCGCACTCGCAGCATGGTCATCACGAGGTCGTAGGAGGTCGTAGGTAAGTCGTAGCAGGCCGTGATGCTAGTCATAGGTACTCGTGGCATCAAGTAGGTCGGGGCGTTTTTTCTATCATGATGAATAATGTCCACGAGTAAGAAAGGGCATGAATTAGGTTATGAAAGTGGGACAGGCCCTTAAGACTTTTTATACCTACATTAAAAACAAGAGGGTGACTAGGTAGGACAACTCGGGGATAAAGGAAAGAGCACCTTAATGGTCTTTAGGAGCCCCAACACCTCCTGCAAGAACAGGAGCACAACATTAGGAATTCAATGAGGGTGATCAGAAGTTATAGATCTACGATATAGAAAATGGCCGCTTCAATAAATAACCTGTGCATCATAAGCCAACAGATGTCTCGTTTGTGTGCCTACTGCCACACAATTGAATTAACTTTATAGTCATAGAGTGACACAGTGTGAAAACAGGCCCTTCACCCCAAGTTGCCCACACATATCCCAGCCACACTAGTCCTACCTGCCTGCCTTTGGCCCATATCTCTTCAGACTTGTCCTATCCATGTTTTAATCACTAAACCTTTATTTTAGGCACAACTGAAACATGTAGAATATTTAATGCTACTTAATCTTCACAATGCAATGTTATAAAGGGATTATTGGAGATGGTGTGCAAGGTGCATGCTTCTCAGCAGTAATAGTTAAATAAATTGCATGTATACAGCACCTCTTACAGTGAAATGTTTCAAGATACCTCAAGCCAAGTTGGGGCAAATGATCCTAAGCTTTGTTAAAGTGGGTTTTAAGCATCTTCGTAAAGGAGAGAAGAGAGGTAGAGGTGGACAGGTTTAGGGAAAGAATTCCAAAGAATAAATCCCCAGCAACAGGGGAGCCAATGACATAGCAATTTCAATCAGTAATGCCTGTGAGCTGGAATCAGAGTTCAGATACATTCAGGGGTCTCCACATGTTTCAGAGGAAGGAAGCGAAAGGGGAGCTTTGAATATGGGAGTTTGTGTGTTCTAAAATCTCAACAGGGCTGGAATTCAATTTAGGCCAGTAAGCACAAGATGCTGAGTGAACGAATGAAGGACCTTTCCCACACCAGCCATGTCAACATTTTCTCTGAGCAAATTGTGTGGTCTGGTGCATCGGAATGTGTCATTTCAACCCAACCTGCTGCGGGCCCAGCTAACTGAGTAATACTGCTGGCAAAGGTCACTTCAACCACATAATGTGCTCCAGATGGAAAAAAAAGTAATGTATGTCTGGCAACATCTTGTGCTGTTCGAGAAATTGTAAAGTAAGATTGTGTATTATAAGTTCCAATAGTTAACTAGTTATTGGCGCACTTTGTAAGTTTCATGGAAACTATATTTGGAGGATTTCTGAAGGTCCAAGACAATTTTTAAGTTGTGCTCGGTTATTAACTTTACTTTAAATATTTTGTTTAATATTATTAGTAGGAATAAGAATACAGATTTTAAATTGTCTGTATAAAATAAATGTGAATGTCACTGTAAAAAAAAGAGCCTTTATTTCAAAAGGGGTAAAATAAGCATGGATTGTTTTACATGTAGAAACCAGGAACTGCAGGTGCTGGTTTACCCAAAATGACACAAAGTGCTGGACTAGCTCAGCAGGTCAGGCAGCATCTCTGGTGAACTTGGATAAACTACATGTCACCTATGTAGTTTCTCCAGCAATGCTGTCTGACCCGCTGAGTTACCCCAGCACTTTCTGTCCTTTTATGGACTGTGTTCAACCTGATTTACTCAATGCACATTTAGACTTTAGACTTTAGAGATATAGCACGGAATCAGGCCTTTTGACGCACCTTCCACCCTGACCAGAGAACATCCATAGACTAACACTATCCCACACACCAAGTAACATTTTATAATTTTACCAAATACAATTTACCTACAACACTATGTGTATTTAGATCGTAGGCGGATTCTGGAGCACTTAGGAAAATCCACGCGATCAGGGAAAACATACAAATTCCATACAGACAGCATTCGCAGTTGGCATCAAACCCGAATCTCTGGTGCTGTAAGACGGCAACTCTACAGCTGTGCCACTGTGCCGCTGTCTAGTTTCCTGTCTAAAGTCACTCCAGACATTGATGCCATGAGCATGTCATAAAATGCAGGCAAACATTGACTCATTCTCAGAAGACGGATTCTGAGATAACATCCATGGACTATTCCAATGGCCTATTGACAACATGTTGCTGGTCAAGGACATTAAAACAATTTCAAAAGTTTTTAAACTATTTAAAAAGACACTACATAAAAATAAAAAATTAAATTATGAAGTTATATAACACAGTTAAGTGATATCAGATAATTAAAAACATTCAGAATTTAAGTTAAAAAAACTAACCACTCACATTATCAATCTCGGTCAATGACTCCACTCAGATAATTGGGGCTATGTTATCAACAACAGCAAGGTTGAATCTGAAAGCCACACAGTGCCTTGGGTCAGGCTGACTGACCTCTGTTCCTGGACATGTCTCTGACTTCATGGACAGACTTGCAAGTGAGAGACGAGCTAACCTTTGAAGAGCATCTTGCACGCTTCCCCGCACGATTGTTGGTGAATGGTGCACACGTCTCAGACGATGGTTTGGGGTATTTGGGTATGGGTTGGAATGCCTTTGTATAAGTGGTGAATGTCAATGTCATTCTTTCACTCTGCAGTAACACTAAGACAGTAGGTATCAAGCATATGCAGAAGGCCAAGCCTGCCAATCTCATTCCTCCACTCTTTCTCTTCAGTGCTGCAAATCATCTATCTATATCTATATATTACTAAAAGTCTGTTCTTGACCGGTTTTGGCGATCTGTGCTGCGATTTCCGAGAGAACGCCTCCACCTACGGCTGTCATTTTTGGCCACCTCGCTCAGAGCCCCCTTCCGCCGCATGTGTGCCAAGGATTTTTCCAGTCGATGAAAAATGACAGAGATATTAAAGACTTTACAAAATTCCCCATTCTCTCTGCTGCCCCCTGCTGGCGGCAGGGGGGATGGACTATAAAACCAGGAAGTGGTGTAGATAGATAGATAGATCCTTTATTGTCATTCAGACCTTACGGTCTGAACGAAACTATGTTGCCTGCAGTCATACACAGAATCAATAATAACAAAACATACAATAAACACCAATTAAACATCCACCACAGTGAGTTCACCAAGCACATCCTCACTGTGATGGAGGCAAAGTCTTAGTTTCCATCTCTTCCCTCCTTGTTCTCCCTCTGCGCTGAGGCGGTCGATCCAGGCCGGAGATGCCGCTCTCCAGTCCAGCGGACCTCCGTGGTGACGTTGCCGCTGCCGATAGCCGGAACGCCATCCCCGCTCCGAGACGGCCCGCCACAATATCAGCTCCGGGCCGCCGCCCCAGCTCCAGGTCGATGCCCCAGCTCTAGGTCGCCGCCCCAGCTCCAGATCCTGCAGTCTCCGCACCGGGCCGCTGCCCCAGCTCCAGGCCGATGCCCCAGCTCCAGGTCGCTGCCCCAGCTCCAGGCCGCCGCGCCAGCTTCTGGTCCCGCAGTCGCTGCTCCAGGTCCCGCCGTCTCCGCTCCGGGCCGCTGCCCCAGCTCCAGATCCTGCAGTCTCCGCTCTGGGCCGCTGCCCCAGCTCCAGGCCGCTGCCCCAGCTCCGGGCCCCGCTGCATCAGCCCCAGGCCGCCGCCGAAAGCCAGAACGCCGCACCAGCAAGTCGGGCCACCGCTGCTCAGCCCCGAAGACGGCCAGCCTCTCGTTGGTAAGTCCTGGCTGGCTCTGCCTCCGGAGCCTCGGGGTCGGTCGCAGGCTGGAGGCCGCCAGCTCCGCCATTAGGCCTCAGCGCAGACGGAGGCAGAGAAGGGGGATACGACATGAAAAAGTCGCATTCCCCCAAAGGAAGAGACAGAGAACATGTTCCACCCCCTCTAACACAACCCAACAAACTAAAACTTAACCACAACAAGACAAAAAAACAACAGAAAAAAGTAAAGACAGACGGACTGCAGGCGAGCCGCAGCTGTTAACAGCGCCGCCACTTCCGGAATCCGGAATGGTGTGCCTCAATTAGTCTGCAAGCTGGAGGAAGGCAGAGGGTCACGTTTCTCTGAGCTGTGAATAACACTGAACACAGGTCCACACAACTGTGAGTAAGTACCCTTAATGTGGTTTGAAAATGAAAATATGGTTAAAGTAAAAAAGCACTGCCTGCAAATGTTTGTTTGGGAGGTTTAGGTTGAAATAAAAAGGCATTCTCTCTCCCCCCCCCCTCTCCTCTCCACCCCTCTCCTCTCCACCCCTCCCACCTCTCCTCTCCACCCCTCCTCTCCACCCCTCCCTCTTATCTCCCCCCTCTCTCTCCCCCCCCTCTCTTCTCCCCCCTCTCTTCTCCCCCCTCTCTTCTCCCCCCTCTCTCTTCTCCCCCTCTCTTCTCCCCCCCCCTCTCTTCTCCTCTCCCCCTCTCTTCTCTCTCTCCCCCCCCTCTCTTCTCCTCTCCCCTCTCTTCTCCTCCCCCCTCTCTTCTCCTCTCCCTCTCCCCCTCTCCTCTCCCCCTCCCCCTCCTCTCTCCCCCCTCTCTCTCCCCCCCCTCTCTCCTCTCCCCCCTCTCCTCTCCCCCCCTCTCCTTTCCCCCCTCTCTCCTCTCCCCCTCCCTCCTCTCCCTCCCCCTTCTCTCTACCCTTTTTTTCCCCCCTCCTCCCCTCAATCCACTCCCCCACCATCCCTCCCCTTAACCTCCCTCCCCTCCACACACCCCCTACCCCTTCCCTACACCCCCTCCCCCTCCCTGCCCCCCACCTCTCCCCCTCCCCTCCCCTCCCCTCCCCCTCACCCCCCCCTCTCAGCACACCCCCCTCACTCCCCCTCTTCTCTCTCCCCCTCCCCTCTCTCCTCCCCCCCCTCCTCTCCTCTCCCCCCCCCTCCCTCTTCCCCCCTCTCCTCACCCCCCCCCCCCCCTCCTCATCCGCCCCTCCCCCTCCCCCCCCTCCCCTCCCCCCCCTCTCCTCTCCCCCTCTCTCTTTCTCCTCTCTTTTTCTCCCACTCCTCCCCACCATCCCCTCCCCCACTGTCCCCCCCCCTAAAACCCCCTCCCCTCCACACACACCCTACCCCCCTTTCCCTCCACCCTCCCTGTTCCCCAACTCTCCCCTACCCCTCACCTCTCCCCCACCTTCCCCTCACCTCTCCCCCCTCCCCTCACCTCTCCCCCCCTCTCTCCCCCTCATTCTCACCCTCTCTCCTCCCCTCCACCCCCACCTTTCACCCCTCACCCCCCCTCCCTCTTCTCCTCCTCGCCACCCCTTCTCCCTCTGCCCCTCTCTCTGTGTCTCTGCCCCTTCTCTCTCTGCCCTCACTCTCTACCCCCTCCCCCACCTCCCCCCCTCTCTAGATATGACTGCAAGTTGGGGGCTATGCGTCAGTAGATAGGGTGGTTATGGGGTAAAAGGAGCATATTAATAATATTAATATAATATCAAGGGGGGTAATTAGCGTGAGTGCGGAAGGGGGGGGATAGTTAGTGTGTGTGATGCTGCATGCCGCCTCCCCCCCCCCCCTCCCCCACACAACCGCACGTTGGGGGAACAGACCCTACGGGTCTGCACTTGGTCTAGTATATTACTAAATCTCTGATCTTGACCGCTTTTGGCCCACTGTGCTGCAATTTCCGACAGAACGCCGCCACCTACGGTCGTCATTTCTGGGCACATTGCTCAGAGCCCCTCTCCGCCTTACGGGTGCGGAGGATTTTTCCAATCGATGAAAAATCAGGGAGATATTAATGTTTAAAAAAAAAATCACCATTCCCTCTGCTGCCCCTGCTGGAGGGAGGGGGAGGGGCTATAAAACCAAGAAGTGGTGTGCCTCACTTAGTCTCTGCAAGATGGATGAAACCAAGGGTCACGTCTCTCTGAGCTCAGAATAACACCGAACAAATGTCTACACAACTGTTAGTACCATTAATGTGGTTGGAAAATGAAAATATGGTTTGTTTGAAGTAAAAAGGCACTGCCTGCAAATGGTTGTTTGGATGCTTTGGCTTGAAGTTGAAAGGCACTATTTACTGTAAATGGTGGCTTGGGTGCTTTGACTTGCAGTTGAAAGACACCACTTACTGCAAATGATGGCTTGGGTGCTTTGGCTTGATGTTGAAAGGCACTTCTTACTGCAAATGCTGGCTTGGGAGCTATGGCTTGAAGTTTAAAAAAAATCACCATTCTCTCTGCTGCACCTGCTGGAGGGAGGGGGAGGGACTATAAACCAGGAAGTAGTGTGCCTCACTCACTCTTTGCAAGATGGATGAAGTCAAAGGTCACGTCTCTATGAGCTCTATGAATAACACTGAACAAATGTCTACACAACTGTGAGTGCCCTTAATGTGCACTACCTGCAAATGGTTGTTCGGGTGCTTTGGCTTGAAGTTGAAAGGCACTATTTACTGTAAATGGTGGCTTGAGTGCTTTGACTTGAAGTTGAAAGGCACTACTTACTACAAACGGTGGCTTGGGAGGTTTGGCTTGAAGTTGAAAGGCACTAATTACTGCAAATGGTGGTTGGTGATTTGGCTTGAAGTTGAAAGACACTTCTTACTGCAGATGGTGGCTTGGGTGCTTTGGCTTGAAGTTGAAAGGCACTACTTACTGCAAATGGTGGCATGAAGTTGAAAGTCACTACTTACTGCAAATGGTGATATGGGAGCTTTGGTTTAAAGTTGAATACCACTACTTACTGCAAATAGTGGCTTGGGTGCTTTGGCTTGAAGTTGAAAGGCACTACTTACTGCAAATGGTGGCGGGTGATCTGCTTGAAGTTGAAAGGCACTACTTACTGCACATGGTGGCTTGGGTGCTTTGGCTTGAAGTTGAAACGCACTAATTACTGCAAATGGTGGTCGGTGATTTGGCTTGAAGTTGAAAGGCACTACTTACTGCAAATGGTGGCTTGGGTGCTTTGGCTTGAGGTTGAAAGGCACTACTTCCTGCAAATGATGGCTTGGGTGCTTTAGCTTGAAGTTGAAAGGCACTACTTACTGCAAATGGTGGCTTGGGGGCGTTGGATTGAAGTTGAAAGGCACTACTTACTGCAAATGGTTGCGGGTGCTTTGGCTTGAAGTTGAAAGGCACTACTTACTGCAAATGATGGCTTGGGTGATTTGGCTTGCAGTTGAAAGGGACTTCTTACTGCAAATGGTGGCTTGGGAGCTTTGGCTTGAAGTTGAATTGCATTATTTACTGCAAATGGTGGCTTGGGAGCTTTGGCTTGAAGTTAAAAAATATCACCATTCTCTCTGCTGCCCCTGCTGGAGGGAGGGGGAGGGACTATAAAACCAGGAAGTGGTGTGCCTCACTCACTCTCTGCAAGAATAGCTATGAATAACACTGAACAAATGTCTACACAACTGTGAGTACCCTTAATGTGGTTTGAAAATGAAAATATGGTTTGTTTGAAGTAAAAGGCACTACCTGCAATGGTTGTTCGGGTGCTTTGGCTTGAAGTTGAAAGTCACTACTTACTGCAAATGGCGGCTTGGGTACTTTGGCTTGAAGTTAAAAGGCACTACTGCAAATGCACTTACTTCCTGTTTGCACTGTATATTGATTTAAGATAAAATGCTACTACTTACGGCTGTGATTTTTGGCCATCTTACTCAGTCCCCCCTCCGCTGAGCAGGTGCAGAGAATTCTTCCCATCAATGAAAAATAAAAGTGTTATTAGTGTTTAAATAATGTTGAGAATCTCGCTCCTGTCAATCACGCCCTGAAAGCCACTCCTTTTCTGGTGGGAGGGGAGTGGTTATAAAACCCGGAAGTGTGGGTGTGACTCAGTCTCTGCATGATGGGGGAGGGAGAGGTCATAACTGTCTGAGCTGTGAATCAACTGTACACACTGAATGTCTACTGAACTGTGAGTTTGGTGTTTTGTGTGGTTTTATGGTGGTTTCACCCTGCACTAAAATGGTATGAAGCTGCATTTGAATTTGGTGGCCTTTGACCCTGCTTGAAGTGGTATGAAACTGCACTTGAATTTGGCGGCCTTGCATCCTGCTTGAAGTGGTATGGAACTGCATTGAATTAGGTGGCCTTGCACCCTGCTGAAAGTGGTATGAAACTGCACTTGAATTTGGTGGCCATGGATCCAGCTTGAAGTGGTATGAAACTGCACTTGAATTCGGTGACCTTGCACCCTGCTTGAAGTTGTTGGAAACTGCACTTGAATTCGGTGGTCTTGCACCCTGCTTGAAATGGTAGGAACATGGATTTGAATTTGGTGGCCTTGCACCCTGCTTGAAATAGAATTTCAAGGAATAGTCATGAGTCAACTGCCAGCCCACCAGCTGTGAGTTAGCTGCCAGCAGATCAGGCTTGAGGGACTGAGCTGCCACCCCAAGAACCCATACCAGCACTCCAGAAAGCCCCCCCCCCCCCCCCCCACACTGCCACCAGTATTGGAATTGGTGGAGAGGTGGAATATTGCGTCGGGGGACCAGCCCTCCCGTGTGAACATGGGACCCAACGGGTCCCACTTTGTCTAGTATACTTATAAAACTATCATCTTGTTCTGTCTTAAATACCCCTCCAATTTCCCTTTGTAGTAAATTCTGCATGGGTTCTCTTCATTTTGTTTGCTGATAGTTATGGCAAGAAATTGAGACATTTCAGGCCAGTTGGAGTACTCCATTATCAGTCTTTTTTCTGTTTCCATGCTGCTATGATGAATTACTTCCAAATCAAATATCTAATGATATCAAAGGCTTGACAAATATATATTAAAATTGGGCTCCAGTAAGCAAGATGCAGAGCCAGCGGGATTTGCAATTATTTTCTAGCAAATTACAAGAGTTTGCTTTTGATGTAAAATGTGCTGTTTAGGACTCATTGGTAGCATATGTGATGGATCTGGGATTATTAAATAGGCAGATTTGAGGCCATGAAGAGCCTTGAAACCATGGGGCAATAATGTTGCACTCTTGAGAATGTAAAACTCTCAGAGTGTAAAGGGCCTGTCCCACTTGGGCGACCTAATCCGCGGGTTCTGGCGAGTTTGCCCTCGACTCATATTTGCAGCATGTTCGACAGGTCGTAGGAGATCTTCATAACTCTCCTTCATGCTTGAGAGTGGTCTCTGCGACTCGAGGCCTCAGCTAGGCCACGCCGTTTTTTTCAATATGTTAAAAAATGTAATAGGTCGTAGTAGGTCAGCATGTTAATCATAGATAATTGAAGGTAGTCGAAGGTAGTCGTAGATAGTCTTCATCATAGTCGAAAGGAGGTCGAAAGGAGGTCGAAAGGAGGTCGAAGGGAGATCGAAGGAGGTCGTCTTCACTCTCCACTATTCGGTGTCCAATTTTCCCGAAGTTAGTCATAGCTAGTCGTAGCTTGTCGAAGCTAATCTTCAACATAGTCGAAGGAGGTAGAAGGAGGTCTTCTGCATAGTCTAAGGAGGTCTTCATCATGTCATTTTTTCAAACTCTTCTAAACTCGCCAATTAGGGCGGCCAAGTGGGACAGCTCCTAAAAAGTCTTGAGAGCAAGAGCAAATGTGGCTAGAAAACACAGGAGTGATGGCTGGGTAGCTGGGTGTTTCCTTCAGAAATAAAGATAAGTTAACGTAACTCATTTTAGTTTGAGATTTTGTCAAGTTTTGCAACTTTATCAATGTTGCAACTCTTGCAAATTGCAAAGTTTACCAATTTACATAGATCAATGAAAAATAGGTTGCCGTTTCAAAAATCAACAATTTTTTAGTCGCAGGTCTGGTCGAAGCCGGTTGCGACGCTAGTCGAAGGTAGTCAATGGAGGTCGAAGGAGGTTTTCTTCATAGCCAAGGAAGGTTTTCAACATATGGGTGGGAGGTAGTAGGAGGTTGCAGGTCACCTCGACCTTGATTTTTTTTGTTGGGTGGCGGGCAAGGTCACCAAAGGTTGCTGTTTAGGTCTCCTAAGTGGGACAGGCCCTTAACTTCTCTGAGCAGTTGATGCTGTCAGGAGACTTCTCCGGTAAAGTGCGTACCTCCTGGTACCTGTCAAGTTGGATTGGTTTTTCCCATTTGCAGATTTCCTGTCACAGCAACAGCTCATTCATGGCGAGTGCTGGCATCATTTTACAGGGGAAGCCCAAATCAATTTTCTGAATTGATCTTTCTAGGCCTGGCAGTACCCGCAATACATGGGTTTTGTGGGAAAGGTGCCAATGAGATCTGCACGGTTGTGGGCCAAGGTTTACAAATGGGAGAGGACTCGGCTACAGGTTGCTTTTTAAATGATTGCCTGAAATATACTGTAGTCTTACAAGACACTTATAAACATAATTTGGCACAGCACAGTGATGCAGCGGTAGAGTTGCTGCCTTACAGTGCCAGAGACCCAGGTTCCATCCTGATTACGGGTGCTGCCTGTACGGAGTTTGTATGTTCTCCCTGTGACCATGTGGCTTTTCTCCAGGTGCTCCGGTTTCCTCCCACACTCCAAAGACGTACAGGTTTACAAGGCAATTGGCTTCTGTAAGTTGTAAATTGTCCATAGTGTGCAGGATAGTGCTAGTGTATGGGGTGATCACTGGTTGGTGCTGATTCAGTGGGCTGAAGGGCCTGTGTCCACACAGTATCTCTAAAAGTAAATGTAAAATAATCATCTTTCTCTCAATCCACCAATGTTCTCCTCTGTTTTTGTTTCTCTCAATCCACAAAAAGATTTATGATCAGAATACGCTGTACTGAATAATATCTACCAGTCAGTGAGAATGAGGCACTAAATTTGGTGGTATTATGCATGTGGGTGGGCCTAGGGAACATGTCTTCTGCAGCGGGTGAGCTTGAAGATGTCCATCCAATCTAAAGTTCTTGCATTGCTTGCAGCAAAACCAGATCACCTCCAGCTGCTCCACCAACACTGGCAGTAGATTGGGATCCTGGACTTTATATGGCAAGAGGTGCCTTAGGGCTGTCCTGCAACCTTATCCACTGCAGAATTGTTCAGTCAAAGTGCTCTAGAGAAATGTGTTGCACCTGACTTTGCCATTTATCCTGGCACTGATAATACACGCATCGCTGCATCTAGAGCACAGGAACAGACCCTTTGCCTCATGATATCCATGTTGAACATGATGACAAATTAAACTAATGCCTTCTGCCTGAATGTGATCCATGTCCTTCCAATAGTCAATAGTCAATAGTCAATTTAATTGTCATTTGGATCCCTTGAGGTCCAAACGAAATGCCGTTTCTGCAGCCATACATTACAAACAAATAGACCCCAGACACAACATAATTTACATTTTACATAAACATCCATCACATCGCTGTGATGGAAGGCCAAAAAAAACTTATCTCTCCACTCCACATAAATTAAATTCTCATTACAATGAAGTATATTCCCGCGGCCATTTAAGCCACGCCGAGTGGTAACCTGAAATACAAGGTAGATTTAACAAATGTCATTATGAACATAATTTGGCACAGCACAGTGATGCAGCGGTAGAGTTGCTGCCTTACAGCGCCGGTGACACAGGTTCAATCCCGGCTGCGGGTGCTGCCTGTACGGAGTTTGTATGTTCTCCCAGGAGACCATGTGGCTTTTCTCCCTCCAGGTGCTCCGGTTTTCCTCCCACACTCCAAAGACGTACAGGTTTACAAGGCAATTGGCTTCTGTAAGTTGTAAATTGTCCCTAGTGTGCAGGATAGTGCTAGTGTATGGGGTGATCACTGGTTGGTGCTGATTCGATGGGCCGAAGGGCCTGTTTCCACACAGTATCTCTAAAAGTAAATGTAAAATAATCATCTTTCTCTCAATCCACCAATGTTCTCCTCTTTTTTTTTCTCTCAATCCACAAAAAGATTTATGATCAGAATACGCTGTACTGAATAATATCTACCAGTCAGTGAGAATGAGGCACTAAATTTGGTGGTATTATGCATGTGGGTGGGCCTAGGGAACATGTCTTCTGCAGCGGGTGAGCTTGAAGATGTCCATCCAATCCAAAGTTCTTGCATTGCTTGCAGCAAAACCAGATCACCTCCAGCTGCTCCACCAACACTGGCAGTAGATTGGGATCCTGGACTTTATATGGCAAGAGGTGCCTTAGGGCTGTCCTGCAACCTTATCCACTGCAGAATTGTTCCGTCAAAGTGCTCTAGAGAAATGGGTTGCACCTGACTTTGCCATTTATCCTGGCACTGATGATACACGCATCGCTGCATCTAGAGCACAGGAACAGACCCTTTGCCTCATGATATCCATGTTGAACATGATGACAAATTAAACTAATGCCTTCTGCCTGCATGTGATCCATGTCCTTCCATTCCTTGCATATATATGCACACACATACATATAAATATACACTAGACTAAGTGGGGCCCATTGGGTCTCATGTTCACACGAGAGGGTTGGTCCCCCAACACAATATTCCACCTCTCCACCAATTCAAATATTGGTGGCCAGTGGGGGTGGGGGGGAGGCTTTCTGGAGCGCTAGTATGGGTGTTGTGGGCTGAAGGGAGTAGTTTCCAGAGGGCTAGTATGGACATTGTGGGCCAAATGGATTATTGGGGTGGCATAACAGTCACTCAAGCCTGATGTGCTGGCAGCTCACTCACAGCTGGTGGGCTGGCAGTTGACTCGAGGCTATTCCTTGAAATTCCATTCCAAGCAGGTTGCAAAGACACCAAATTCAAGTGCAGTTCCATGCCACTTCAAGCAGGGTGCAAGGCCACCAAATTCAAGTGCAGTTCCATGCCACTTCAAGCAGGGTGTAAGGCCACCAAATACAAGTGCAGTTCCATGCCATTTCAAGCAGGGTGCAAGGCCACCAAATTCAAATGCAGTTTCAAGTGCAGTGCAAGAAAGCGAATGGTATGTTAGCATTCATAGCAAAAGGATTTGAGTATAGGAGCCGGGAGGTTCTACTGCTGTTGTACAGGGTCTTGGTGAGACCACACCTGGAGTAATGCGTACAGTTTTGGTCTCCTAATCTGAGGAAAGATATTCTTGCCATAGAGGGAGTACAGAGAAGGTTCACCAGACTGATTCCTGGGATGTCAGGACTTTCATATGAAGAAAGACTGGATAGACTTGGCTTGTGCTCGCTAGAATTTAGAAGATTGAGGGGGGATCTTATAGCAACTTACAACATTCTTAAGGGGTTGGGCAGGCTAGATGCAGGAAGATTGTTCCCAATGTTGGGGAAGTCCAGAACAAGGGGTCACAGTTTAAGGATAAGGGGGAAATCTTTTAGGACCGAGATGAGAAAAACATTTTTCACACAGAGAGTGGTGAATCTCTGGAATTCTCTGCCACAGAAGGTAGTTGAGGCCAGTTCATAGGCTATATTTAAGAGGGAGTTAGATGTGGCCCTTGTGGCTAAAGGGATCAGGAGGTATGAAGAGAAGGCAGGTACAGGATATTGAGTTGGAAGATCAGCCATGATCATATTGAATGGCGGTGCAGGCTCGAAGGGCCGAATGGCCAACTCCTGCACCTATTTTCTATGTTTCTAGATCAAGATCAAGATCAAGATCAAGATACAATTTAATTGTCTATGTTTCATACCACTTCAAGCAGGGTGCAAGGCTACCAATTTCAAGTCCAGTTTCATGCCATTTCAAGCTGGGTGCAAGGCTACAAAATTCAATAGACAATAGAACGAAGGTGCAGGAGTAGGCTATTTGGCCCTTTGAGCCAGCATCGCCATTCAATGTGATCATGGCTGATCATCCCCAATCAGTACCTCGTTCCTGCCTTCTCCCCATATCCCCTGACTCCGCTATTTTTAAGAGCCCTATCTAGTAACTCATTCTTGAAAGCATCCAGAGAACCTGCCTCCACCGCCCTCTGAGGCAGAGAATTCCACAGACTCACCACTCTCTGTGAGAAAAAGTGTTTCCTCATCTCCGTTTTAAATGGCTTACTCCTTATTCTTAGACTGTGGCCCCTGGTTCTGGACTCCCCCAACATCGGGAACATGTTTCTTGCCTCTAGCATGTCCAAACCCTTTACAATCTTATATGTTTCAATGAGATATCCTCTCATCCTTCTAAATTCCAGAGTGTACAAGCCCAGCTGCTCCATTCTCTCAGCATATGACAGTCCCGCCATCCTGGGAATTAACCTTGTAAACCTACGCTGCACTACCTCAACAGCAAGAATCCTCAAATTAGGGGACCAAAACTGCACACAATACTCCAGGTGTGGTCTCACAAGGGCTCTGTACAACTGCAGAAGCACCTCTTTGCTCCTAAATTCGATTCATCTTGTTATAAATGGCAACATACCATTCGCTTTCTTCACTGCCTGCTGCATCTGCATGCTTACTTTCATAGACTGATGTACAAGGACCCCCAGATCCCGTTGTACTTCCCCTTTTCCCAACTTGACACCATTTAGATAGTAATCTGCCTTCCTGTTTTTGCTACCAAAGTGGATAACCTCACATTTATCCGCATTAAATTTCATATGCCATGCATCTGCCCACCCGCCCCAACCTGTCCAAGTCGCCCTGCATTCTCGTAGCATCCTCCTCACATTGCACACGGCCACCCAGCTTTATGTCATCTGCAAATTTGCTAATGTTACTTTGAATTCCTTCATCCAAATCATTGATGTATATTGTAAATAACTGCAGTCCCAGCACCGAGCCTTGCAGTACCCCACTAGTCACTGCCTGCCATTCAGAAAGGGACCAGTTACATTTGTTACCTGTCTGCCAACCACTTCTCTATCCATGTCAGCACTTTATCCCCAATACCATGTGCCCTAATTTTGCCCACTAATCTCCTATGTGGGACCTTATCAAATGCGTTCTGAAAGTCCAGATACACTTGATCCACTGGCTCTCCCATGCTGACTCGGACTGATCCTGTTACTGCTATCCAAATGTGCGGCTATTTCGTCTTTTATAATTGACTCCAGCATCTTCCCCACCAGATGTCTGGCTAACTGGTCTATAATTCCCTGTTTTCTCTCTCCTGCCTTTCTTAAAAAGTGGGATAACATTAGCTACCCTCCAATCCATAGGAACTGTTCCTGAGTCTATAGAACTGATGATGTAGTTAATATATTTGTGCAATGAATTCTTCAACTTTTATAACTGTATTTGTACCAACCAACATTTAAACATGTTTATAATGTTATATCCATAAGCCTGAACCATATTTTAAAGGGACATGCCACAATGCAAGCAACCCTCTCCCAGCTTCACTAATGAGTGAACTAACTCAGTAGTAATAGGTGGTGTGGAATAGTACTCCCAAAGGATCAGAGGAACTAGGATCTACTTGTGACGAACAGTGCTTAAAGGTGGCATCATCTATGTAGAAGATGACCATCAGCCCCAATGGGACTATAGCCAACCCCAGGCTGGTTGGTATTGCCAGAGAACTCCCTCTGTGGAGTCTGTGAATTGGTATGTTTTGTAGACAATTGCATGGCAGAAAGTCTCTGTGCCCTTGCTGACCGTTCCACTGGACTCCAACAGTATGTGGAATTTTTATGGCTTCCTTAATGCAGCAACAAAAGGCAAAAATGTGATGTGGCAGCATCTGCAGCAACAGCCTGAGACGAGAAAACTAAAATTGACCATGACTTTGACCTTCACATTTGAGGTATGTGTGAGGTTGTATTGAGCTGTTGGTAAAGATGACAGGAAGTAATTTAGATAACAACAAAGAACTGTTTATGTTGATTTATGTTAAAGGATATAAAGTCCTTGAGTAACTCACCAGGTCAAGCAGCATCTCTAGAGTACATGGATAGGCGACATTTCGGGTTGGGACCCTTTAGGTGAGTAGGAGTTCATGGGAGACGCAAGGAACTGCAGAAATTCTGAGCAAAGCACAAAGTGCTGGAGGAACTCAGCAAGTTAGGCAGCATCTGTGGGGGGAATGTTCAGTGCTGAGTTTGTCTAGCATGTTGTGTTTTGCTCAGGCCATGGGCTCAGGCCAAGGTGAGTAAAAGCTGGCTGGTCTACAAGAAAGAACTGATCTTTCATTACTGATGAAATTTATGTGTGGAAATATTGTTCACATTATTTGGGAGAGTTTTACAATGGAAAGGATTTGAGGTCAAACAGAAATTCTGCCAAAAAGTCAGGAGTCAGGTTACCTGGTTGGGGCACATGACAGAGGTTTGCACCACAGTGCTCTGCTCCGTATTAAACCACTTATAATTACACAATAGTATTTTTTCAATTGGAGTTCGTGCACAAGAACATCTAGGCTAGTCGGGTGAAATGTGATGCATGCAGTGCTGAGGGGCATCAACTAGGTTTAGGATGAGAGGGGATCTTATTGAAACATATAAGGTTGTTAAGGGTTTGGACACGGTAGAGGCAGGAAACATGTTCTCGATGTTGGGGAAGTCGAGAACCAGGGGCCACAGTTTAAGAATAAGAGGTAAGCCATTTAGAACGGAGAAGAGGAAACCCTTTTTCTCCCAGAGAGTGGTGAGTCTGTGGAATTCTCTGCCTCAGAGGGCGGTGGAGGCCGGTTCTCTGGATACTTTCAAGAGAGAGCTAGATAGGGCTCTTAAAGATAGCGGAGTCAGGGGATATGGGTAGAAGGCAGGAATGGGGTACTGATTGGGGATGATCAGCCATGATCATATTGAATGGCGGTGCTGGCTCGAAGGACCGAATGGCCTACTTCTGCACCTATTGTCTATTGACTCCTGAATCTGCACAGCTGGTGAGGTGCTCTTTTGCCATAGGGGTTTATCATAACACCTTCACTCCTGCACTCTCTGTAGAGTGTGAGCCTGGTTGGAAAATGCAGCCTGGTGGGGCGGCACAATGGTGCAACGGTAGAGTTGCTTCCTCACAGCTAGGGATCTGGGTTTGATCCTGACTACGGATGCTGTCTGTATGTAGCTTGCAACTTCTTCCTGTGACCGTGTGGGTTTTCTCCTGTGCTCCGATTTCTTCCAACATTCCAAAGACGTGCAGGTGTGTAGGATAATTGGCTTCTGTAAATTGTCCCTAGTGTGAAGGATAGAACTGGTGTATGGGTGATCGCTGGTCAATGTGGACTCAGTTGGCCGAAGGGCCTGTATCCACACTGCATCGCTGAACTAAACCAAAATATATTCAGCCAGTGCTAGTTTGTGAAGAAGACAGCATCCTAGCCTCGAACAGAAGAGTTGTTGACAGTGAGTAACTAGTTTGTTCAGTTCATCTTGACCACTTACTGAATCCTGCCTTGGGATTGAGATGATTTCTGCACAATCACATTAAATGACCAGTTTTGGGCAGAGGAAAATTCCATTATATCACGTTCTATGGAAACTCGTCCTGAGGCCTGGATCTGGGAAATGTGCAGAACTTCAGCTTTACGACAGATGGGGATGACTTGCATGGGGAGTGCAAAAGGAAAATGATCGTGTTTCTGTTGTGGATAATTTTGTTATGTTATTTTGGGTACAAAGATGCACAGAAAGGCTTGAGTGTCATCCATTTGATGGCACCTGTAGCAGCCAAGTACAAGATGCCCAAACTATAAGCTATAGTGGTAGCAACATCAATGAATCCCAGGAAAATGGAGAATTCTTCTATAGAACTGACCGGGTCAATGATCATAGACATAAAACGTGGAAACAGGCCCTTTGGCTCAATTTGCCCACGCCGACCAACATGCCTCATCCACACTAGTCCCACCTGCCCACGTTTGGCCCAGATCCCTATAAACCTATCCTTTCCATGTACCTGTCTAAATGTTTCTTAAACATTGTGATAGTACCTGCCTCATCTACCTCCTCTGGCAGCTCATACACCCACCACCCTTTGTGTAAAAACGTTGCCTCTCAGGTTCCTATTAAATCTTTTCCTCCTCACCTTAAACCTATGTCTTCTGGTTCTCTATCTAATAGGTTCTAACCATGGTTTATATCCAAGATTGCTCTCTGTAAATGTCAGCGAATGGTCTACTGGAAGATATATAATCCAGAATATGAATCATTTCTACTTGTGTACTTTTGTCTTTTTTGCCTTAAAGGAAAATAAATATTCATGTTGCTTTTTCTTCATTCAGAACCGTCATTGCATCACAGATGGAACCGGTATATGCTCGATCAGTTTTCCCATGCTTTGATGAACCTGCTATGAAGGCAACCTTTGACATCAGACTAGTGCACCGTCCCCAGTTTGTGGCACTCTCTAACATGCCTGCAATCCGTGAGTAAATGCAATTAAATGGTTTTCTAAAGGTCTTGCGGGTTCTCCAATTAAGCTGTGCCTCTGGTAACTAGTCCACACATGTCAGTTTTTACATACCTGTATATATGTTAGTTTTTAATGCTACAAGTCGTACAGCACATAAATAAGCCCTTCCTCCCACCATATCCATGCCAACCAAGCAGGGGGCGGAAATCCCGGGGGGATCGGGGGGGGGGCACTTCCCCCCTCTGTTTTGAGAGGTGGGGGTCCACTCCCCCCAAGTTTTTGTAATCCGGATTTTAAAACCCGGTGAAATCTCCACTTTACGCGAGACAGTGGGGGTGACACTGCTGATCGAGGGTGCCGATTGGACGAGAGAGACGTCGGTCAGCAGGCAATGGGGGCGGGACATGATGATTCAGCGTGATCATTGGAGGAAGGATTAGTAGGGGGTGGGTGGGACTGTGGATAGAGTGTGGTGATTGGAGGAGGGAGACATGCCAAAACACTCTCGGCACAGACCTGCGCCTCATCCACAGCCAGGATCATAGAAACATAGAAAATAGGTGCAGGAGTAGGCCATTCGGCCCTTAGAGTCTGCACCGCCATTCAATATGATCATGGCTGATCCCGGATCGATCCATGGATCTATCCCGGCTCTCCGGCACTGCCCCGTCCTCACCCGAGTGGCCCCCCCCCCCCCCATGGATGGCCAAAGGTCGGCAGTCAGGCCCACAGCCAGCGACGAGAAGCAGCACAAAACCCAGCTCAACTTTGCCTGTCCCGCCAGGTTAACCTACAGCCCTGCCTGGACATGCGGGAAATATTGCCAGAGCGGAGAAGCAGCGCTGGAGACCCATCAGTCCAGGCAGGTCTGTAGGTTAACCTGGCTAGACAGGCAGTTGAGCTGCATTTAGTGCTGGATTGAGCCTCCGAACTTTCGCGCGTGTGTGTGTGAGTGTGAGCATGCGCGCGCAGACGCAACAAAAAAAATGTGTGTCCCCGGTCCCCTCCATATTTTGATAGCGATTTCCGTGCCTGAAACCAAGTGCCCATCCATACTAATCCATTTTTACTAGCGTTTGATCCTTAGCCAAATCCTAGCACTTGGTTTGAGTGTTCCTTCAAAAGCCTCTGCCTTCACCATCCACTCATGCAGTGTGTTACATATTGTAATAACCCTCTGGATGAAAAACATTCCCAGATACCCTCTAAACCTCTTGCCTCTTACCCTAAAACCAAGCTCGCTTATATTTAAACATAGACACATAGAAATTGGGTGCAGGAGTAGGCCATTCGGCCCTTCGAGCCTGCACCGCCATTCAATATGATCATGGCTGATCATCCAACTCAGTATCCCGTACCTGCCATCTCTCCATACCCTCTGATCCCGTTAGCCACAAGGGCCACATCTAACTCCCTCTTAAATATAGCCAATGAACTGGCCTCGACTACCCTCTGTGGCAGAGA